>NC_133498.1:8010184-8013681 GCF_025370935.1 Choristoneura fumiferana | reverse complement strand
TCGGATCTAGAATGAGAGAAAAAATCGTATCAACTCATACCCCGGAAGCTACTCGCGACGATATCGCGATCCGATGAAAGGATACCATGATGGACTCACTTCGAGTTTATAAAAATCTTTTCGTTCTCTGTTGAGCACGTCGGCGTGTCCGGCGCGCGTGCGGATAAAGCAGAAGCAGAAGTCGCCGACGGTGTGCTCCTCGGCCTTGAAGAACTTGTCCTTGTCGCCGTGCCGGATGCGGAAGCGCACGTGCGCGCGCGGCGCGGGCAGCGGCACGGCCAGCGGCGGCGCGGCGGGGGGGCGCGGCCGCCACGCGCGGCGCGCTGTTCTCCGCGATGCTGAGGTTGTACAGCGCGTGCGCGAAGGCGAACACGGGCCCCTCGGGGGGAGGCCCTCGGGAGGAGGCCCCGCGCGGGGGCCCCTCGGCGGGGGCCCGGGCCCGGCGCGCGCGCTCCACGCGACGGCCGCCAGCACGAGCCACGCGCGCGCTCCCCACATGGCGCGCCCTCGCACACTCTGCGCAACAACAAGGGATATTGATTACTGCGGAATCAATTACTAATTATATTAACAAGCTTATTAAGAACCGATACCAACGAATTGGTGATCAAATGAGAAGCGATGCGATTCAGCTTCTTGGACTGTACGAACATACACGAGGACCACGTGAGCTGTCCAGATGCGAACCCAGACCGATGCAGCGCCGGCGTCGAATCGTGTTTATAATTGAATAAGGCTGTAGCGGTGACGGCGTCTTCAGCGCTGCCGCGCCAGGAGTGGCGGTCGCACACACACCTGCGATTGCTTATCAGGTACTAATGAGGTCATAATCGTTCGATAATACACTTCCGAGCCGCACCCGTTCACGTTATTAGAATAAGAAAACAGCTAAGTGCAAGTCAGAGTGGCGCGTCTGGGTTTCGTGCCCATGAGGCATATGACTATACATGTGGTTACAGTAGGTAGGTACACATAGGAAAAGACATATGTAGATGCAGATTAATACCGCACGTTTGCAAGAACAACGTGACATATAAAACACTTTTTAGGGTTCCGGACACACAGACAGACAGACAGAGACACATAGCGGTCAAACTTATAACACCCCTCTTTTTGCGTCGGGGGTTAGAAACGAATAAATTCTTCAGATTTTCGATGTGTTTCGCATGTAATTGAGAATTTAATCTAACATTAACAGCTCTTCTCTACTAAGACAGTCTACACTGGAGTGATCAGCAAAAACTAATTTCTTACGAATTCGAATTAATAAGTTTTTGGTAAAAATTTAGCTTTTAATACAATCGTTTTTGCTGACTGTACTTTTTATTGACTGTACTTGTACTGTCACCCAAACTACAATTGGATACCAAATTTCAAGCCCATGCCATTAACCGTTGAAGAGTTCCGCCCTGCGGAGACGATCCTGGCTGGACTACCAGAATGTCACTACTAGATTATTGTATTGTCACGCGATTACCTTACATAAGGATAACAAATTTCAAGTCAATCCAATTACTGGAAGTTGGTCGAATTTAACTTGCAAGATTTGATTACAGACAGACAGACAACGGGACAAGTGAAACTAAATAAAAGCTTGTAATGTAATAAATAATAATTATCGGGATTATTTTAGGCTTTTTAGAGCGACTTATCTGTCGTTCCGAAAGATCGGTAAGCCATGGGTCAACAATAACGCGACGGCGCGGTAGCGGGAGAAGGTACCTAACTAACTATAATATTATAAATGCGAAAGGTTGTAAGTCTGTTTGTTTGTTTATTTGATCACGTCTAAACCGCTGAACTAATTTAGATGAAATTTGGTACATAGATAGTTTGCGTCCCGGGGAAAGACATAGGATATTTATTATCCCGGAAAATTGCATAGTTCCTGCGGGATAGAGAAAACAGAATTTTTACGCGAACGGAGTCGCGGGTAACGGCTAGTTATAAATTGTTTTGCAATTGTTATTTTCAAAATAATATCATCTTGGTACTTTTACATTTAGCAGAGTAATTCCACAACTTCCCGCAAGTCGCGCCCCTCATACCTGAAGATAATTTATGCAGAGGGTGTAGTTTAGAAGCCTTTTCAGTGCATAGTGCGTGAGGGGTTGAAGGCTATTGTGCGGCGATGGGGAGACGGGGGGGGGTCTTCCGTTGCGCTCATTAACAACCGCCACAGCCGGAGACAATGCCCCCTGCTCCGGCTCCCTACAACTTTACTTATTCATCTTAAAACGACACGCAACGCTGCGACAAGAAACAATTGAAATCACGACAATAGCTCATGCTTCTGTTGCATGCAACGTCGTTGCAGTTAGCTTTTAAACATTCGTAACGAACCTGCGGTCATCTAACAAACACACTACTACACACACACACACACACACTTTCCGTTTCCAAACGCAAAGCAGTTCAATTTAGGCACCTAAACTGAATCGTCGAAATTGGTACCACGACGTTTATTTCTCAGAGCTGAGTCTCAATGGTTTACAAGTGAAATGAAAGACCGATATTGTCTCTGGTCCGAAACTGAAACGCTAGTCGCGAAAGGGATGCCGCTATATGCAAACCAATATTTATACTAAAACTCTTTTATTTTGGAAAACCATAACTCTATGTCATTCCGTGTTCTTAGCAACCGTTGTGTTGATTACAAATAAAATGTTTACGCTGTCACTAACCCACGAGTCTCTTTTCTCACTGAAAAAATTGTTTTCAATGGTTTAGAGTTTTACCTATGAAAAGTTATAAAACTTGAATAAAAGTTTAAAAGTTCTTGAAATTTAAAAATATTCCAAGTAAAACACTTAAAACTCCAAAAGAATTGACAAAATGAGTAACTTAAGTATACTGAATCGCTAAATTTGACACTAAAGCGATTCAATTCCCACTCAAGTTAAGCGTCATGGTACGAAAACCGCTTGAAGTGAGTGAATGAAAATGTCAGTATCGCTGTCGCTGAACCGTGCTTGAACTGAATCGCAAAAGTAACGTCGTGGTACGAAATAGCGATCAAGTTCAGTTTAGAGCCTAAACTGAAGCGTGAGAGCGTGGTAGGCCCCCAGTTATTCTGATCTTCAACACATAGGTCTGACAGTGGGAAGGAGGCTGATATTTTAGTTCAGTTTTGTTAACCATTTAAGATAGATAGAGGTAACGTTTATTTGTTACTGCAAACACACACAATCTAAATTACAGAAATTAAAAAAAGAACAGTCCTAACTTAAAAATAAACAATTTTCAATTCTTTGTGTGCGCTGCTGCGCTGCAGTAGTGCAAAAGGGCCATGGCTCAGTGGTCCAACATTGCTCATAGGAGCAAAACACTGATATTCTGCCACAACCCAGAGGACCGAGAACAAAATATTATCACCTTATCAAAATATACATGTACAACAAAAAACAAAACGAAACAAACGGTGCCAAGCAAAATGAATACATTATGAATATACCAGTTTTGTACCTGCCTACCAACAACGAAAATGTATTTTTAAT
>NC_133498.1:7879906-8009635 GCF_025370935.1 Choristoneura fumiferana | reverse complement strand
ATTCGGCTATTCTGTGTTGCTGACCGTACCTAATTTGGTATGTATGTCTGTCTGTTTTCGTCGTATCGCATAAACGATGTTTTTTCACTTTGAGCATTGTTTATATTTGATGTCGTATTTCTTTATGTCTATATATATGGGATTATTTATTTAGGTATTCCATATGTGTTTAGGTATAATGTTAGTTGTTAGGTCTTAGAATTAGGTTTGTTGCCTAACATTCGTTGGAGCAATTGGATTTGACCAAGTAACCTAAGTGTGTTGACTACTTTTGGGGGTCAATCATTTCGCACTTAACCTCTGCCTGAAAAATGACGCATTTCAGACTGTTGATTGAGTACGAAACGTCTTACAGCCTTATTCATAAAAAATCCTTAATTGAGGTTTGATCGGTCTGTTACTTAGCAGACTGATTAAGCTTGTTAGACGGTTGTCAAGAAGTAGGATTCATAAACGCTTGCTAGCAGTCTGCTAGTTGTTGAGCTGCTGGTAGACGGATTAGACGCGTTATGTTGGCCATCTTGACAAATCAAAGACAAAAAATGGCCTCATCGATAATTAAAAAAAAAATTGACAGCAGTGACAGCAAAATGGTGACCTGTCGTTTTGCCGAGTTTCATTACGCAGATTTTCGTTTCGCAGACAGCTGTTGGCAGATTTTTCTTTTGGCCGAGCAACGTTTGGTATAATTTCGTTACGCCTATTATTCGTTTCGCCGAGTAGTCGGTAGGAAGAATAGCGATAAGCAGATTTACGTTTAGTAGATTGTTTGTTTCGTAATTGTTTCAGTTAACCGAACAACTGTTCGTCGAGACACGATAAGCAGAGTTATCACATGGCATTCATATTGTTAAGTAGATTTAATGTTCAGTCGATTTTTGTTTCGTAATCTGCGTAGATAAATCGGCCAAACGACAGGTAGGATTTTACTGAGTTGACTATATAAATATACTAGGTTTTATCAAAATGAAGTTAGGTGCGACGACGAGCGTTAGCGAGGAGGAGTGTTAGGTAGAATTGCGAACCAACAACGCACGAGCTGAGCGAGCGAAGCGAGCGTGCCGCGGTAGCGGCCGGCAAAGTGCCAGAACCGAACTGCTAGCATCGCGACTTGGTTTGTTTAAACTTCAATATAAAATAAATACAAATGATGGTGAAAAATACGTTTATTACTTGCGTTATACGTTTGAAACTTGTGAGGGTACATAAAAAAATCATAAAGAATGCGCGGTCAGCACGGCGTGTAAAAATGCCAATAAGGCCATAGTGTAATCCACACATATTCACGGTATTGAATGCCAGTCTCCATGCGAAACGAAAAGATGCGAAAAGTTGATATGCGCTCTGAATAGTTCAACCGTTACAAAAGCGAAAGGTTGTTCGACCAAATGTGCAAAATGTGTAGTGATTAATAGGCTAAACGAATTTCTGTAAATAGTTGTTCGGCTTACTGACTCATATGCCAAGTAAATAGTCTGCTAAAGGTTGAGTTACGAAACGTTAGTCTGCGAAACAATACATCTGCGTACAAATTCATCGGCGTACCGTTACTCGGCGAAACGTTGTCTGCAAATCAATAATCTGCCTAAAAATAGTCGGCTAATCATTAGGTAACCCAGCAAAATAGCAGGAAAAAATAAAAAGCGAGATGTTTGTTTTCCCGCCATTTCCAATCCGCATGTTTATGTTGTGCAAAAAGCCGTAATTATGTTAATCATCCTAATTTTTTTTTTTCATATTTATTGTTAGTAAAGTAGTAAAGTAGCAGTAATAAGTACCTAATTTAAAAGATTTTTAAATACAAATTCCTGAAAATAAATTTTCATGGTTTTTTTTTAATCTTTGCGTAACTTCACCCTTCACTAAAAATATCTTCGGTATGGTTTTTTGCTCTTGTCAAAGTCAGCTGTTCAAACTTGTGGCGGCCATTTTGTGACTTAGCAGGGAGGTAAAGGAGGGTCTACGGTCCTCTAACTTTAGCAGAGCCTTGATCGACTGATTAGCGCTAACAGACGTTTATGAATCACGTTTTTTAGCATCGGGCCTTCAAGGAGCCTTCAAGGAGGCTCTAACTTTTTATGAATAAGGCTGTTAGTGTTTATTTCCCGGACTCGATTACTCGTTTCGACTATTTAGCTGGATTTTTTCTGCTGAACGACCAGTTTGAGGTGGCGTTCCAATTTCAATATACTTTCGAATGTTTGCTCAGCTGGTTACGGAGAATATTAGAATAATTTATGACATATAATCATCCTTTGTACAACATGTGTGACGCAAGTTAAAATCGGTAGGCTGGAAAAAAATATGAAAGAAAAATCATATTTATTTTTTATTTATTTTAACTAAGTAAAGGCTAAGTAAAGGTGTAAGTTTAGGGGGCTGAAATTTTAAAAAATTACAAGCTGAAACTCGCTGGGGGCAGAATCACTTAAGAGTAGCTTATCCTGGCACAGCCTTTATTGAATTGAATGTTTTCCCAACTAACATTTGGCGATAGGAATAAGCTCTATAACCGCCGTTTAATAGTTCTTTTAAAATCCTATAGCTCTAGCACGACCTAAAAATTAGCGATATAGCACGCTATAACTCTCTTATAGTCCGATTTTGGCACATACGTTATCACTTATTAGAGGCTCTTTAGTAGAAGGAATTAACTCCAAAAGTAGTAAACAAGTGGTATAATAGTACTAGTAGCGACGCATATTACCAAAGGAGATAATAAAGAGCCACAACAGCCGTAACTTGTGCCAAGGGTGCTATGAAACCTGTAGAATGTTTTCTTATATCACTTAAAGCGTAACAAAAAAGCTACAGTGGTGAAATCAAACTCTTGCGCATAAAGGAGATAATAAAGAGCCACAATAGCCTTAACTTGTGCCAAAGATTCTATGAAACCTGTAGAACGTTTTCTTATATCACTTAAAGCGCAACAAAAAAGCTACAGTGGTGAAATCAAACTCTTGCGCATAAAGGAGATAATAAAGAGCCACAATAGCCTTAACTTGTGCCAAAGATTCTATGAAACCTGTAGAACGTTTTCTTATATCACTTAAAGCGCAACAAAAATGCTACAGTGGTGAAAACAAACTCTTTGCGTGATAGTGTACTCTTTTGTATTCAATTTTATAGAAATATTTCTATCTGGAAATAAACATGTGTCATTAATAACAAAACACGAGTGCTGTGTGCTATAATATTGTAATGGCGACGGGAAAGGCATTGAAAACGGTAAATGCGTGATTTTAATATCAATTATTTTTATGTAGATACGTAAAATACTATTGCGGTTGTAAGTTTTCTGTTATTATATGTGGTATTTTACATCTCAATTTTCAAGCGCCTTAGAATATTTTTTTTTCGAATTGTTAATTTAACGGGTTAGGTTTTCAAATGGGAATACTAAAGTCACTAGATCTTATATTTTTGAAGACTGTATTACAGTAAATTGAACTTAGTTTCCATGATGTGTCTGGAATTTTAAGGTTATTGTTTGTAAACAAAAATGGCGTTGTTATCTTTAACTCTTAATCATTTCGATATCTCTATTGCATCGATAATAAGAATATAGCAGCGATTTTAAACACTTAAAATTATTATTAACAACTTTCAATGGAGTTTAGTTCTGTATGAGTTAAAAAAGATGTATCGAAACCTAATTTCCAACTTTTAGCTTCAAGTAATCATGTTAAACAGGTTTTGGTCATATAATAGGGCCTCTTACATATGAAACATCTTAAACGGGCTTTAAGAGTAAGTAACATTCACACAAACGTTCTTAAAGAACTTGAAGCTCTTAAAGAGCTGTACTTTCAATTTCTTTTATAGCACCATAAACGCTAAAACAGCTACACAGTGTTTCAACGGGGTACACTAACTCCATTATATCACTCTCTCATTGGGAGTTATTAGAATTGCCATTATAACCTTTACGTAGCTTTAGGATTTTCCTACGGCTTATTTAACACTATAGGCGATATTTAGCACTAGAAGGTAAACATAACACTCTTACAGAGCGACAACGTTAAGACGCGTTAGTAGACACTCCAAAAGAGCACTCAGTGATAAAATCACCCTATAGCTGCAACTACAATCTATAACGTGATAACTTATAGCACCACTTTACAGCTTCGAGCTATTATATTTTTCTTATTTCTATTAAATCATTTTACTATCGTCAGTTGACTAATGTATTCAATCAGCTCCATAGTGTCACCAAAAACTATTACTGTAGACCTTATAAAGCTATTATAAGACTCAAAGCTACTATTTGCTCTATATTTATCGCCAAATTGTTTGTTAGGTAGGTACCTACCCATTATAATTTGTGTTGGTATCGTTGGATAGATCTTTTAAAACCATTTGATTAGGGGTTTGCTAAGACCATTTTTCGATTCAGTGATGTGTTTGCGAAATATTCAACTTGAAAGTGCAAATTTTCAATAAAATCGAGCGGGGGACGCTCTAAAATCTAAACCGGTGTGGAAAAATTTGAAATGGTAGTAAATGTATCAAACTTTCAAGGAAAAGTATAACGGCTAAGTTTGCTTGAGAATTATTAGTAGTTTTACTTTTAAACTTGCTACGGAACCCTATTTTGGGAGTGTCCGACACGCTCTTGGCCGGTTTTATAGTTTGTCACAAGATGAACTGTCATTGGGTTTTAGTCAGAAATCTTCCTCGATCCGTCAGTCAGTATTGCCAGTGATCTTATTCGAGTATTTTATCTAATAATAAATTTGTTATTGATACTTAACTTTACAATGAAATAGTCTCAATAGTGTATAAAATAATTTAATTTAATAAAACAAATATATTTTAAATCTATATACATATATCTTAATATATGTTCACATAAGATGGAACATTACAGTCCAACGGCGTTAAGGTTACAACAGTTATTCATTCTGTGACAGTAGATAAAATTTAATAAAACAATTTGTTACTTATTATTATATATTAAAACATACACTAACATTTATTTATATTCAAAGTCAACCATTGCTTAATAATACATAATATTCAAAGATAAAGATAAAAATAATTATTTGTTAAAACACGAGTTACATAAAATACAGCTTCAAAAAAGGTTTCAAAAACAATGTCAAATAAAATAAAATTAAACTATGTCACAATTAAAAATAAAATGGAAAAAAACAATTTTATTTGTTATTAAATATTTATTTATTTATCAAGCGTATATACGCTTATATAATCACAAGGGCTTCTCTGGTGCATAACACCGAAGTCCGAAGCCATAATCCGTATCTTGACATGCCAGTTCTGGATCACAGCAACTTTTCTCTTGGCACTAAAAAAAAATACATGTTCGCTGACTAAGTATAGCTACATCATCTAAGAAGTTAGTCGCTATTGAAAATTGTGAAAAATTATAAAAGAAAATGGCAAAAACGGAACCCTTATAGTTTCGTCAAGTCCGTCTGTATGTCTGTCCGTCCGTATGACACAGGCATTTTACTCGAAAACTACAAGATGTACTTATATCAATAAAATTTGGAGTACAGATGTCTTGTCAAAGCCGCTATTTAGTTTTGTAGTTAAATTATAAAAATAAATATCTATAGGGGGGGCACTCCATAGGTACAGTCAAGGGCATAAATATATATGCGTTCCCAAGGCGTCAAAAATACCTGTACAGTTGATTAGCCAGAAATATCTGTACGGTAATCCGGCCAAAAAATATGTGATCAGTTAGTTAGTCAAAAAGATCTAAACATTTACATGGCCATAAATAAATGTACAATGTCAGTCAAATATATGTAGGCGAATAGGAGGCCATAAATATCTATACGCGCAACTCTCACATATATAAGAACAAAACCCAAGCCAAAAATATCTATACAGTCAAGGGCAATAATATCTACACAGTCAAAAATATCTATATTTTTTTTCAATTTCTGTTACGTGTAACAGAAATTGAAAAAAAAATATGTCTTTTAACTCGCATCAACGTGTGGCACATAGTAAGGTTTCTCAAATACTTTTTTGATTAAGTGAAGATTTCTGGAAATAATCGTTCCCAAAGTAGCAAAAATTGTGTCCCCCCCCCCTCCTCTATCTTGTAAACCGTTTGTCCAAAAAATATGCAAAAAATATGGAAAGATAACGCTTAATAAATACTTTCAACGAAAATTGGTTTCAACATGATCGGATATGCCGTTTTTGAGTTATTGCCGAAAAACTGCGCTTCTCAACAAAAGGACGTAATGAGGGCTATCGTTTTTTGTCTCACTAGATGGCGCACTGTTGCGTGAGGTTTTTAAGTATGGCTTTCAAAGTCTGTTATTACGGGCGTAAAGACAAAGTTTAGATTAAAATCATATTTAATGCACCTTAAAACCATACCATAAAAATATCGAGCATGCCACAGTGTTGCATAGTCTCCGTTTTGTTCGGAAAAAAGGGAGGACAAAGGTTTCCAAAGACAAAACTGTCTCGAAACACAGACATTCATTGCCCCGGAACGCATATTTGCCATAACTAATTTCAGATATTGCAAAATATTCACAAAATTATTCTAATTATAAATAAACCCGCGTAACTCACCCAAAAACTATGCGATTTGACATTTCGGAGACCTCACGCTACACTAGCGCCTCTAGTGGCGAATTCATACGCGATAGCCCTCATTGCTGTGAAGATACGCTCTTTTTCTGGTAATAGATTTTAAGACTGTAGCACTGTAGAAAGTTGTGTTTTAATTGTGTTATAACGCACATAATATTACTTGTCTTTTTTTCCTAATGGCTACGGAACCCTATCTTGGGCGTGTCCGATACGCTCTCGGCCGGTTTTTTTTTCAACTATGGTCGAATACGGCTAAGTATTTGGGGGCATCCATTCCAAGCTCACCAGCTTCGACACTTCACTTCAGACATGTCCGCTTTAATGTGGTTGAAACGGAGCGACGGATCGACGTGATTTTTGCCATAGATCATGGGCCGGAGAGTGACATAGGCTAGGTACTTTTTATCTAAGAAAAATGCACGTAGTTACCGAGGGAACACCGTGTGATAACCGAGTTCCACGCGGGCGATGCCGTGGGCAAAAGTTTAATAGTTTTAAGTAGTTATCTTCTGTATGAATGTTATAGTTAGTTTATTTATATGTTGTTGTTGTGTATTCCCACTGGCTTGCTTAATGAGGGCTATCGCGTATGAATTCGCCACTAGAGGCGCTAGTGTAGCGTGAGGTCTCCGAAATGTCAAATCTCATAGTTTTTAGGTGAGCTACGCGGTTTTATTTAAAATTAGAATCATTTTGTGAATATTTTGCAATATCTGAAATTAATTATGGCAAATATGCGTTCCGGGGCAATGAATGTCTGTGTTTTGAGACAGTTTTGTCTTTCGGAAACCTTTGTCCTCCCTTTTTTCCGAACAAAACTGTGGAACTATGCAACACTGTGGCATGCTCGATATTTTTATGGTACGTTTTTAAGGTGTATTAAATATGATTTTAATCTAAACTTTGTTTTCACGCCCGTAATAACAGACTTTGAAAGCCATACTTAAAACCTCACGCAACAGTGCGCCATCTAGTGAGACAAAAAACGTTAGCCCTCATTATTACAAAATAGAACATCAAGACATACAGAATTTATGAAAGATGTAAGCGATCATTGCTTCCTCTTCACCACGAAAATATCTGACCCCATCCATTGCCTACCTATGTATTTAGATTTGTTGTGAATGTGTATAATATATACCACGAAGAGAGGGCCGTTTAAGCGTGAAGAAGTAACAAACATACTCACTCACTCACAAACTTTCACATTTATAATATTAGTAGGATTATAAGTAGGGACTAGGAAGTAGGATTGTATGTAATCATACAATTCAATTCAATACAATTATTACTGTGAAGTGGTTCCATGGTGGCTCATGGATAAAAGTCCTTGAGTGTACACAGAGATAAAAATTACAAGGCAAGCAATAGGCGGCCTTGTCGCTTAAGAGCGGTCTCTTCCAGGCAACCTTTTTATGGCAATCAATTAATTAACTTAATAACAAAAAAAAGGAAACAAATTCTGAGAAGCGTGCGTCGGTTCAGCATTTTTCGCTAAATTGCTAAAAGCTAAATTGAACATAGAGTCTTGAGAGATGTGTTTTTGTTGCTGATTAAGGCCGGTGTCATTGCTAAGTAACTTCGGCTTCAAAAATTATATTTTTTTTAAACAGATTTACGCCTTAATTGACCGTACTATAATGCAGATAAGAATTCTTGCTTAACACAACGCTACCCAGTTCTGCCACGGGACAGCGACATCTAGCGTTAGATGTGATGAATGATAATGGCAATCAAAAAAACTACTGCACAATGTTGTAGACTTGTTTTAGACTATCACGGCCATTACTAATTTTACGATTTTTAAATTCGGGTTTATGTTGTCGTCTCGGTAACTGTGCCGAAATATCGAGCTTCTCTAAAATAAAGTGGTCTATCAATTTTTAAACATGTTCCTATCAAATGAATATGTCGCTGAAGTCGAACTTTCAAGTTGACAGACATGTCTATTGGCCTTATTGTTTTATGACATGCAAACGATTATCAACTTTAGGGTGGTAGACCACATATTTGACCTCACGTACAGTCACCAGCACCAATATCTGACACAACAAACGTGCATAAATATCTGATATGACTATTTCTAGGGCCGGAAGGACGTGTCAGAGATTTTAGCACGCTCCGCTGTGGAAGATATTAATGCTGGTGACTGTACATACCTACACGATACAAAACCCGAATTATCATAAAACTAGACTGCGTTATGAAAAACTAAAAAGAAAAAACAATTCTGGTGGTCTAGAACCCTTTTAAGTCACTTGAATTTTGAAGAAAAAAAAGACAATAAAAATGTTATTCGGCATTTAAAAAAGGAACAACAAGGTATGTACTTGTTTACACAATAATGATATACATAGAAAGGGACAGTCGGGACCCATTCAAGATCGCTAACAGCTCTAAAATTCTCAGAAAGTTTCATTATTTATTACGTACACGTACCATCTCACTACCTACGCTGTATGTTTTTTTCTTATTATTGGGCACGTACGGTATGGCTAGCATAGAGTCATAAAATTTGGCTCTGTTGTTTATAATGTAACGTCAAACGTCAATTAGGTACCACTACCATGAGTTTACAGTGACCGTACTTGATAGCGAGGGCGTAAATTATTTATAGAGGCACTGTACAATTCTCCATACAAATAATTTACGCCGTCGCTATCAAGTACGGTCACTGTAAACTCATGGTAGTGGTACAAGATCTAATTTGTGGGCTGCATAGATGTAGATATAATTTCGTATCAACCCGTACATACTACTACGTACATTGCAAGTTAAATAAAAGATAGTAATAAGTTTTAGTAAAAATTTCATTTTTGATACAAGTTTTTTTTTGCTGACTGCACTTTTTGTCGACTTTACTTGCACCGAAACTACACTTGAATACCAAATTTCAAGTCGATGCCATTAGCCGTTGAAGAGTTGCGTCCTGAGGAGACGATCCTGGCTGGACTACCAGACTTTCACTACTAGATTATTGTATTGTCACGCAATCTACTTAAGTATGCCAAATTTAAAGTAACCGACTATTGGAAGTTGGTCAAATTCAACTTGCAAGATTTGACTACAGACAGACAGACAACGGGTCGGGTGAAACTAAAATAAATAAAAGCTTGTAAAAAGAGCACCTACCGACGCACCCAAAACGGCGCAGTCCGAATCACAATTAACGATCTGCAGCAAGGTACAAACAAGCAAGCAGAAAATCAAAAGGTAAGTCAATTTCTGCATCATTCTTGTGATTTTAATCCGCTGTAACCTGCAAAAGAAATATAAGAGTTAGAGCCAGTTTCATCATTTATCGATAAGTAATTTTTATGCGACCGACATCTGTGCCCTTAGTGTAAGTTTTCGGTTACAAAATACGTCTCGATCGCGTTCGCGTTAAAATCCCAATTTGTATGCAAACAGCCAGGTGGTAGGAACTTGTGCAAGGTCCGCCCGGATTGCTACCACCATCTTGCTTGCTAATCCTGCCGTGAAGCAGCAGTGCTAGCACTGTTGCGTTTCGGCGTGGAGAGTAAGATAGCCGGTGAAATTACTGGCACTTGAGGTATCCCATCTTAGGCCTCTAGGTTGGCAACGCATCTGCAATCCCCCTGGTGTTGCAGGTGTCTATGGGCGGTGGTGATCTCTTACCATCAGGAGATCCACTTGCTCGTTTGCCATCCAGTAGAATAAAAAAGAAAAAATACACGAACAGCGCCTCTAGCGGAACGCTTGCGATGTCCGTGTTTCCATACAAATTGAGATTTGTATTTTTTTTTATTCGACTGGATGGCAAACGAGCAAGTGGGTCTCCTGATGGTAAGAGATCACCACCGCCCATAGACAACTGCAACACCAGGGTATTGCAGATGCGTTGCCAACCTAGAGGCCTAAGAGGCCTAGGGGCCTTTATTGTATTGTAAAATTCTTTATTGTACATAAAAACACATGAAAATAACAGAACACAGGATAATAAGATGTACAAAGGAGAGCTTATCCCTTAAAGGGGTCTCTTCCAGTCAACCTTTGAACGATTGACAGGATATCAGACACAAGAGTAGACACTACGAGTACAATGAAAAGATAAAAAAAAGAAATTTTAAATTAACTCAAACAATTCATTATAAATATATATAGGTACACACTAATACATAATAATAAAGTCAATAAACTAACCCCCTTATTCATAAACGACAATGAAACCTATTTTAGTTAAAATGCCGCTAAAATTCGTTTGTCCTTATCTGTTACTTCGACATTAGTATTTGTTAGAAAGGGACAAAGCATTTGTTAGTTAACATAGGCTTGTTAAGTTTTATGAATAAGGGGTTATACATCAATCAATCAATCAGTCAATAGATTTTAACGCGAACGCGATCGAGACGTATTTTGTACCGAAAACTTACACTAAGGGCACCGATCTCGATTCCATTTGTGGTCGTTCACTATAGACCTTATAGTTAATAGGCTCAGCAGGGCTACTACGAAACTCGAAACTCGAAGTTCGTGTCGTGCGGTCCCTCTGACACATACTATTTAATACGAGAGCGAGATAGACGGTACGATACGAACTTCGAGTTCCAAGTTTCGTAGTAGCCCTGTGCCTCTAGTGTGGCGTTCTCACAAAACATTCGTTTGCTATTCGAAGACGTAAATCGAGCGTTCGATCGTCGATACGTAGCCGCCACATGTCCACGGGGCGGCGTCGTCACACGTTTTCGTTACGATGCGCGGACGAAATAGTTAACGTAGCAAACCTACACTCACAAAAGTTGTTGCGCAAACTTTTCGCTAGAGGCGCTGTTCGTGTTTGCATACAAATTGAGATTTTAACGCGAACGCGATCGAGACGTATTTTGTAACCGAAAACTTACACTAAGGGCACTGCAGAGTTGCTCAGCGAGCTACGGAGCTATGCTAGGGGTTTCTCTAAATACGGGGGGGATCTAATCAGAAATGAGGAGATACATAGAAGAACGAGGGCCACCGACATACTTAGCCAACCGAATGAGTGTTTTCACAGAGGCGAAATGTCGCTAGATGGCGTTAGTTTCGTGTGATCCGTTTGACGTTTGCTCGTGATCAGTTAAATAACTAAATGAGCCGAAGGCGCTGTCATCGTTCATCCACCATTACCTCTCATATTTCGTTTTTCTAGAATTTTTTTACCGTACAACGGCAAAACCTACTAGACACTGGCAAAATTGTCCTCCAATGGACAGAGCCATATTTTTCTAAAAAATCTAATCTAATCTAACTAAATGAGCCAATTTCCTAATCTATTAGGAAAAACCGGCCAAGAGCGTGTCGGACACGCCCAAAACAGGGTTCCGTAGCCATTACGAAAAAAATAAGTAATATTTTTCTAAGGATTTCGTAGTTTATACGGAATCTTCCAAGTTTATAGGTATATTTTATACCTTAGGCTGCTATTTACTCTTAAACTACTAATAATTCTGAAGCAAACTTAGCCGTTATAGTTTTCCTTGTAAGTTTGATATACTTACAAACACTGCGAATTTTTTAAAAATTTTCCACCCACCGGTTTAGATTTTAGAGGGGGGGGGACGCCCTATTTTAATGAAAATTTGCACTTTAAAGTTGAATATTTCGCAAACAAATCACTGAATCGAAAAATCGTCTTACAAAACCCCTAATGATTTTAAAAGACCTATCCAACGATACCCCACACTATAGGGTTGGATGAGAAAAAAAAAACCCACTTTACGTCTATGGGAGGTACCCTAAAAAAATGTTTTTTGATTTTATTATTGTACTATTTTGTCGGCTTAGTTTATATATATATTCGTGCAAAATGACAGCTTTCTAGCATTGATAGTCCCTGAGCAAAGCCGCGGACGGACAGACAGACAGACAGACAGACAGACATGGCGAAACTACAAGGCGGAACCCTAAAAATTATCCATACAATTTGTATTATTATTATTCAATATTACCAACGAAAATTTTTTTTACACCTCTCATTAAGAAATAGTTATTTGTGTCACAAGGGAGCAAAATGGTGTATTTACGGCGAGGGCGTACATTGAATCCAGAAAGTAGCGAAGGATTCTAAAGTAGAATCCTAAGCGTAATGAGGGATTCAAGTGTGTTGCCCAAGATGAAAATAATTTTGCTCCCTTGTGGCTCATACAACCTTTCACACCGAGCATTAAGAAACTTGAATAAAATATATCGAAATATCATTAAAGAACAACCAGCATAGAAAATAAATAGCGTGGCTTTACATTTTACAATTAATAACTTCAAAATTTGACATTTACAATAAAACACTTATGTCTTATTCAACAATTATTGCTCTGCCAAAGCCCAATTTAATCCAAAAAAAATCAAAGTATAAGATAACATTATAGAAACAAACATTAGCTAGTTGGTCGCCTAGTACAGCGCCATCTAGCGAGTAATAAAGTAAACTTTATAATAATTCGTTACATGCATGAAGTTGCTTAGTAAAACAAACGATAGTTAGTTTGAATCAAGTACAGCGACATCTACCGGGAAGTTAGGAATTTATTCAACGTTTTCAACAACTTTTCTGTTCAAGTTTCCAAGTGTTTTTGTGCAAATGCAATTTTTTGAAGTTGATAATTGTAAAACTACGCCATATATACTCGTATGCTGGTTGCTCTTTAATTATATTTAGAATTGTTTTATTTCAATTTTCGTCATACTTGATGTGAAAAGTGGTATGGAGTCACTCGGGCGCAAAATTATTTTCATATTGGTCGTTAACACTTGAATCTTTATACGCTCAGGATTCTATGGAATTCTTCGCTACATTCTAGATTCAATGTACCGCCCTCGCCGTAAATACATAACATTTCCCCTTCCCTTGTGACACAAATAACTATTATAAACTATCTGAACTAAAACAATTACTTTGCTCACCCGCGACCAAAGTCGTGGTCGCTCGGTCGCGGGTGAGCAAAGTAATTGTTTTAGTTCATTGACATGGAGCTCCGCAAAGTAACGCCTGATTCAATAAATAATTTAAAATCTTACCGAAACTCCGGCGGTAAGACTGACAACCACTGCTGACAACCTAGCAATACAGCACACCCAGTTTGTCAAAAATATGGAATGCTCGCATCGACGCAAAATTACACAGTTGCGAAAAACAAAAGAATTTATATAATGTATAAGTCTTGAGGCTAAAGGCGATATCTCAAAAAAAACAATACCTACATTAAAATGGCTCTACAAGGTTTTAATTAAATAACTGAAAACCAGAAAGTAGTTTTTGCTCAGAATCGAGAGTAGGTAGAATCGATTACACTATGTTTTAAATCGGGCTGTGTTTGTGTTTTTAAATCCCTTTTTTATTGTGCCCAGTCTAAAAGTTACGACTGCAACATGTGCCAGTTAAATATTTTAACGAGGTTGCAATACTATTTCGATATATTAATACTGGCCGGTTTGCTGTCACTGTGTGATTTTCTTCTAAAAACGTCAAAGCAAAAACAAATCATGAGTGTAGAGTTACAGCCTTATTCATAAAAAGTTAGAGCCTCCTTGAAGGCTCCTTGAAGGCCCGATGCTAAAAAACATGATTCATAAACGTCTGTTAGCGCTAATCAGTCGATCAAGGCTCTGCTAAAGTTAGAGGACCGTAGACCCTCCTTTATCTCCCTGCTAAGTCACAAAATGGCCGCCACAAGTTTGAACAGCTGACTTTGACAAGAGCAAAAAACCATACTGAAGATATTTATAGTGAAGACAGGGCTACGCAAAGATTTAAAAAAAAAAAACTGGAAAATTTATTTTCAGGAATTTGTATTTAAAAATCCTCTAAATTAGCAACAATAAATTAACAATAAATATGAAAAAAATTAGGATGATTAACATAATTATGGTTTTTTGCACAACATAAACATGCGAATCGGAAATGGCGGGAAAACAAATATCTCGCTTTTTATTTTTTTCCTGCTAATTTGCTGTCACTGCTGTCATTTTTTTTTTAAATTATCGATTAGGCCATTTTTTGTCTTTGATTTGTCAAGGTGGCCAACATAACGCGTCTAATCCGTCTATCAGCAGCTCAACAACTAGCAGACTGCTAGCAAGCGTTTATGAATCATACTTCTTGACAACCGTCTAACAAGCTTAATCAGTCTGCTAAGTAACAGACCGATCAAACCTCAATTAAGGATTTTTTATGAATAAGGCTGTTAGAAATTATAAGTATAATCACCCTCAAATGTTTAAAGATTGGAATGATTTGTGGCAATCATCTCGGCTAATTAAGGGAAGACATTTTGGAAACCTTCAATCATCTATTCCTACGAGACCATGGTTTTTTATTAATAGAGAATTTTCTAAGTTAAATACCTCCATCATTATTAGATTAAGACTGGGCCATTTTTGTTCTCCTGTATTTTTAGCAAAGCTTCGAATAAGCGACAATGCCATCTGTGAATGTGGTTTGGCTGACTGTTTGATTCTGAGTGGAGGCCTGTGCCCAACAGTGGGACGATATAGGCTGGGATGATAGAAGCTTATTTTATTATTACTATTGTCTAACTTATTCTGTGGTAAGTAGA
This sequence comes from Choristoneura fumiferana, assembly GCF_025370935.1. NCBI lineage: Eukaryota > Metazoa > Arthropoda > Insecta > Lepidoptera > Tortricidae > Choristoneura > Choristoneura fumiferana. The sequence continues at coordinate 7,994,501 of NC_133498.1, read as the reverse complement.
GATAATTTATTTTTAATTAACTAAAATAGAGATAGGTAGTTTTGCCACTTTAAATAATAGCTGAATCCTCCGATTTCTTATTTAATTTATTTTAATTAAATCGCTATCTGTTTGCATACTTGAATGTCATTTAAAGAATTGCATTTATTGACGCAGATAATAAAACAAATAGTAATGAGAAACGGAACACCTGAACAAAGACAGAAATTTTGAAAGACCCTGGAAAAGTGGAATTGTTGAAACGCCATTTTAATAAATAATATTTTATATTATGGCCAGATGAACAGAGGCCATATTGTCTAACTCTAACCTAACGTTTCTGGCACTCGCGACCACAATCAAATGACAGTTTTTGTATGCGAAAACTGTCTTTTGACTGGGATCGCGAGTGTCAGAAACGATAAGCAATACGGCATCAGCTTCCGGAGCCATATACAGATTAGGGATCTTTAAAAAACCGGCCAAGAGCGTGTCGGACACGCCCCAGATAGGGTTCCGTATATAGCCATTACGAAAAAATCGAGTAATATTTTTCTAAGGATTTCGGTAGGTACGAAATCTTCCAAATTTAGGTTTATTTTAAAAGCTTTTATTTATCCTACTACCTTACCTTACCTTATGCTGCTATTTACTCTTAAACACTAATAATTCTCAGGCAATCTTAGCCGTTATAGTTTTCCTTGTAAATTTGAATTTTTCCAAACTTTTCCACCCAACAGTTTAGATTTTTGAGGAGCGGGGGGGGCTCGGTTTAAAAATTTACTCTTTAAAGTTCAATATTTCGCAAACAGATCACTGAATAGCAAAATCGTTTTAGTAACCCCCCAATGGTTTTAAAAGACCAATCCAACAATACCCCTCACTAAAGGGTTAGTCGAGAAAAAAAATCACCCCCACTGTACTTACGTCTATGGGACTATACTATCCCCGTCTATGGGAGGTACCTACCCTAAATTTTTTATTTTATTTTACCACTATCGGCGTGACTGATACATATTTATATTCATGCCAAATTACAGCTTTCTAGTACTAACGGTCTCTGAGCTTAACTGCGGACAGACAGGCAGACAGACGGACAGACATGGTGAAACTACTCTAAGGGTTACTAGTTGACTACGAACCCTAAAAACGACCCTATCGTCTCTCAAAAGCACCTGTGATACCACTCGTGTTGACAAGTGTCGATGGGCGGCGGTTGCTTCCCATCAGGTGACCCGCATGCTCATTTGCTCCCTCTTACATTAAAAAAATACTTTTATGTATCATTCGCCTTAGGCCCCGTTTCCACCAGAGATGTGCGAGGATGTGTTGCGAGGAATGTGTTTTTCATGAACAATAGAGTCGCTTCATTTACTTACTTCGCCTCGCTCCGCTCAGCTGTTTCCTTCCACCAGAGATGTGCTATACGAGAATGGGTAAATGAAGCGTTTCTATTGGTTCATGAAAAACACCTCCCGACATTGTCATTTGAAAGTTCAATATCTGAAATGGCAGCTAAACTCGCTTTAATGTAGGTATTAAAAAAACCACATCGAAATCGGTTCATCCATTTAAGAGCTACGATGCCACAGAGAAACAGATACAAAGAGATTAGCGACAAACTTATAACACCTCTCTTTTTGGGTCGGGGTTGAAAACGAACGGCTAACGTAGCGACTCCTAGCGCCATCTAGTGAACAAATTTAGAAACTTCAACATCCTGCATCGCGCCGTGTATGTTTCTCAACTCGGACGCAATAGAACTTCCCACGCTCTTCCTTCGGACTTCGGTCTCCACTTCCCCAGGCATAATTTTTGCTTAGAGAGATCTGGCCCTGTACTACGAAGTGCAAACAATGAGGGCTATCGCGTATGAATTCGCCACTAGAGGCGCTAGTGTAGCGTGAGGTCTCCGAAATGTCAAATCTGATAGTTTTTGGGTGAGCTACGCGGGTTTATTTATAATTAGAATAATTTTGTGAATATTTTGCAATATCTGAAATTAATTATGGCAAATATGCGTTCCGGGGCAATGAATGTCTGTGTTTTGAGACAGTTTTGTCTTTCGGAAACCTTTTTCCTCCCTTTTTTCCGAACAAAACGGGGACTATGCAACACTGTGGCATGCTCGATATTTTTATGGTACGGTTTTAAGGTGTATTAAATATGATTTTAATCTAAACTTTGTCTTTACGCCCGTAATAACAGACTTTGAAAGCCATACTTCACGCAACAGTGCGCCATCTAGTGAGACAAAAAACGATAGCCCTCATTATATAACCTACAGAGACAGTGGTACCTATCAGAGACTTAAAAGCATTTATGAAAGGTATATATACCTACATAGTTTATTTATAGCGTGTATCAGTCATTAAAATCAAAGCTAGTGTTAGGTAGGTAAGCAGTTAGTAGGTAGGTACGCAGCGAGGCGTGCAACTCAAGCCATAAAAATCTATAGTACCTACCTATCTAGCTTCAAATCTATTGTAGGTCATCTTGTACTAATTACTGTTTCTAAATGGTTTTCGTACCAAAACCAATTCTTCCATAGCATCAAGCACCATAGGGTAAACAAGGCTTGGAACTACATTACGAACATGATTAAACTAGCCGCGGACATCGTTCAACTAATATGCACTAACTAACGAAGTTATAATCCCTTGAGTAACGTCCCTATCAGTGTCAATACGCGGTCAGCGCTTGCTAATCCAATAATTGATCGGGCAGCCACCATCTTTAGTTTACGGCCTATAAAATGGCGGGAAAACTTGGCGCTGGCATCAGTTGACGTTTGTCTCTTCTAAGGTTACCAGCAGAAAAAAAAATTCTCCAAGCAAGGTAAGGTTTTCCCTGATTGAGTAAGTACTTATGACAAATACCTTACCTAACATACAGTGTTTATAAATAAAAGAAGTTCCTTATATACGAGTATAAAATTCATACTTTAAATCAGCTTGTTTTAAGAAAAATCCCTTTTTCATTATGCCCAGTCTAAAAGTTTACAAAGTAAAGCAGCATTCGCAAATAAAGTCTTAACAAGGTTTTATATTATTTAGCTAATTTAATAGTGACTGTTTTCTTATCAATTGTCGATTGTCTTCAAAATATTTATTTATTTATTAAAAATTAAGCTAAGACAAGAAACTCAACTTTTTTGATGATTTTAGGAAACTGCAGCTTTTTATACTAGTTTAAAATCAGTACTTTTGCACGTGATGACAGACAGACGTACGCACGCATAGACAATCGGAAAATTCATCCTTTGATTCCATTTCATCTTTACAGTATTCGATATATTTTTGTTACCCAGAACAAGTATCAGGTAGTTATTTAAAAAAACTGTTAGTGCAATTCTTTATGACATTGTTTACAATATTTTAAGGTAACCTGTGATAGTTCTTGAATTTCGTCAGTAAATTACTGGCAGTGGCACTGCCTGAATTTAATATTTCTATCTCACTACTGCCTGTATGCTGCTGGTGAAAGTTGAGTTTATGTGATTTACGAGTATATGGATTAGGAGGAGAAAGGGTTTCTGCATCAAAACACATTATTACTTTGAACATGAAACTACTTTGAGACTCACTCAAATTTAATGAAATAAATCCGGATAACTCACGTCATAAATCGAGTTTAGCTCGTCATGTTTCGGCCCAATTGTGCGCGTTTTGCAGCAGCTGTCGTGTCGGGATGCTCCTAGAGGAAGGGTTACGCATTGGCCCGAAACATGTCGAGCTAAACTCAATTTTAGACGTGAATTATCCGGATGTACTTCATTAAAATACATAATCGTTTTGCACGTTATCTTGCACGTGTGATAGCGGAAACCAAACTTTCTATTTTGACAGATGGCCGGAGACATGGTGAGATTTGCTGTCGTTGTGGTCTGCGTGGCCATCGTGTTACTATCACTGGCTGAGCCCAGTGAGGCTAACTACAAGAACGCTCCGATGAACGGCATCATGTTCGGAAAAAGAGGACCTTCTGGTATGGTTTTTTGTGGAAATCAATCAATACAGGGTGTCTCTGCACATGGGACTTTAAATTCAAGGTTCGATTCTACTCGCATATTTAAGCTACTTTTGTTTTGTAACATTTTTCAAATAACTTGAAATTATACGGGAGCTTTTGAATATTTTTTGACATTTATTTGACATCTCTCAGATTAACATTTATCAATGTGCTGTCAATTTTGTATAGCATTCGAACATGGCGGATGTAGACAATATCTACTAATTTTGCTATTTCTGTTTCTTAAGCTAGTTGAAGTATAATTTTGATAGTGTTTTATGCGGCGATTAACCTTAACAGTGATCACAAAATTCTATATTGCTCTCGTGTCTGACATTTTTTAATGCGCAAGTTGTCTCCACGTGATTTCTGGAATTTTACTATCAAGTTGCAAAAACTACAATCACCGACAACGTCCCTCTCAAAGAGAGTTTACCTGGCGAAATTGTCCTATTAATTAGGACACAAAAGCCGTATTTTAAAAGAGAAGATGAAGGTACACATTGAAAATTACATTTAATCAGTATGAAATAGTACATTGTGTCTTAAGGGCGGTAAATAAGGAATTAAGAACGATTCTATTAGAACGAGTCTTTAATGAGTCGATGTTCGTAATTCTAGTACCTACCGCTCGTGTGACATACTATGCTCATTTACCGACCATGGGTTTCATGACAAGCACATTAAGGACGAGGGTTTTATTTGGGGCATGTTACGACACTGTTTACGAGCAAGCGTGATGAAAAAAAAATAAATTGTCAGTGATCATATTTTTAAAAAGTTGCAGAACAAAAGTAGCTTAGTTATGTGATTAGAATCGAATCTTGGATTTAAAGCCCCATGGCCAGAGACTCCCTGTATACCTATTAGACAGGGACCATTCATCATCAAGACGTCCATACAAAACCTTCCCCAAAAAAGCCAAAATAACTGCCAGCGGTGGTGGCGGTGGTGGTGGTGGTGGTGGTGGTGGTGTAGGGGTTATAGCACGCAGCACGGATTGCTGAGGACCTGGGTTCGATTCCCAGCGCTGGTCTCTTTTTCTGGTTTTTCTGTGCATCCATCTCTCAGTTTGTATTTTCAATATGGTTTCACGGGATACCCGTAAAAGTAACAAATTTGGAGTTGAAATAAAAAATACAAAAAGACTCCAAAAAATCAACCAAAATAACCGGTTGTGCGCCCCCCGCCTCCGTCGGACTCGTGTACGTGTAACGAGGCCATATTACCTTTGCCTAAAATTTCTGATGCTCGTGATTGCAATCAAATGACATTTTTGATTGCAATCGCGAGCGTCAGAAACGTTTGGCAATACGGCGTCTGAGCCATTATTGTGTAACGCACTCAGACTCAGAATCACAATCGTGTTTACCTCTTCTTTCTGTCACATGTAGGATGAAGGTAGAAAGAGATTGTGAAAGCGATCGCAAGCACTTATTAAATTAAAATACTTTACTTAAAATTTTTAAGAAAAAAGGAATGATCGAAATTGGTTACCGACGTTAAAAATACAAAAATAATCGACGAACAAAAGTACCTACATAAGTATTAAAAAATGCAGTTCATAACTTCCTCCTTTTTTGAACTCGATTAAAATGTATAGAATCTCCTTGTTTTAACGTAGGGACGAAAGAAGTTTGGCGTCATGTGTCATTTAAATTTTGTTTCAGAGTATGATTCCCGGGGTAAAACCTTCACCGCTCTATGTGAAATCGCGACAGAAGCATGTCAAGCCTGGTTCCCTTCTCAAGAAAACAAGTGAAAACTTTCTGTTACATCGCAAACATAAAGGAACGAACGAGATAATTTTAGTCTTGGATTGTGATGACCATTTACTCCCTAATTAGTGGAAATATTTAACAATTACTTGGCAACCCAGAAAGGCTTATTATGCACTTAATAAAAAGTTTATCATAAATGATATACATTATGTAATTATTCATTAAGGCTGGAATAGTTTATATAAGTTTAGTCTGAATTATGAAATACAGAATTGTGGCGTATTAATTTTGTGGATTTTTTTGACCCCGTTGCCTATTTGACCTACATTTAAATTATTTTAAAGCTGGCAGCCCACGTGGGAAAATTTAGTTAAGAGATGACTTTCTTCGCAATTGTTTCAGTTTTTTTAACATTCCAACTAGTTTCTTATTGGAATTAATGCTATTACGTTAGACAGCAATGATACTTTCTTGTAATGAGAAATTGTCCTGTTATTCGCTAAACAGCTGTGCTAAAAGTTATTGATAAGTTGATAACATTGCCACTAATTTGACATCTGTCAATACAATGCAATGCAGTGACGTTTCGCATTGTGAAAATTAGCGAATTCGAATCTACCTTTTTTAAAATGAATTATCAAAGTTCTGATTTAGTGGTGAAATAATGATATAGAACACAGTTTCTTTCCTGAACCAAGCCTACAGTTAAAAACCAAGATGACTACGAAAGAGCTTTACACGAAGGTAAAAACTCGTAATCTGCTATGAAACAATTTTGAATTTGGAATTGTTTTTTCTTAATTAGCATTTTTGAGGCAGTGGCCTTTGATACGATGAGGCCTTGTTTTCGTTTAAGTTTACACCACTTTTACTATCATTACATTAGGCTTGATACAAGTACATAATGATCATGTTTTATTCAGTAGTTGTAAATGTTTGCCATAATTTCTTCACGGTACAGATCACAGTGTGCCATAAATAATCAGTTTTACTATCTTTCATCACTTAGTTATTAATTAACAAGTTATTATCAAAGTTTACACCTTATTTTGTTATGCATATTTATGTATTTACGGAGCGGATAACACATGATTAACTTTTACAACCATTATGATTTGTTTATAGTTTTCTTCCTCAGATAACCACACTGTTGTTAGCTCAATAATAATGTTACTTATATAGATCTGAGAATAAACCTGGCCGGGAATCGAACCCGGGACCTCAAGCTTTGTAGTCAGGTTCTCTAACCACTTGGCTATCCGGTCGTCAAACAACCATCATCTTGTGCAAACAACCATTAATCTGAATGATAACTGAACAAAAGGTTACACATGGGATTCCACAACATTGCGGTGGTTTAGTCAAATCTTGGGGCAAAAACTTTTTCATAATTATTTTCGCTATGCCAAGCTCATGCCAAGGCATCTACTTCAAAGTGGTCAAAAGATATTTTAATGTTTTTTTGGGTTCATTAAATTATTTTTTGCAAGGATTCCTCTTAATACTAGATTCACGCCACTTCAACATATGCAAAAAAAAAAAAAAAAATCAAAATCATTTATTCAGTAAATAGGCCGCAATGGGCACTTTTACACGTCATTTTTTAAAACTACCAGCGCTTTCGGAAAGACCATCATTGCCAAGAAGAATGCGCCGCAAGAAACTTGGCAGAAAGTCATTTTTTCAACATAAAATAATTACAAATAAAATACTTAAAAACTACAGTACCTATACAATGAAATAAAAGAAAATACAAAATAATAATAATAATAATAATACAGGGATGTATGGGGTCCCTTAGTTACACAACTAAACTCTAACTATAATCTACGTTCAGTTGCAATGCAATGCAATGAGCACAAATTGCTTTTTGAATTGGTCTTTATCATCAGTTGCTTACCGAATTGTGATTTCCAAGAGCAAATGCCAGCGGCGTCTTTAGCCCATGTAGCGCCCGTGTGCAATTATTACTTTAGCGCCATCTAGGAAGCGTGCGGTCAAAATGGAATAGGTTCAAAATGCCGCGGCCGGCGCCCCTAACACCGCTGCGCCCGTGTGCAAGGCACACCCTGCACTATAGGTAAAGACGCTTCTGGCAAATGCACAAGTTACTTACTATGAAATATACCCAAATCACTACAGACCTATTACCCTACAATAAATGAAGAGTTCCCTCTATTTCCCTAGCACCCACTCATCAAATCCTGACGTCAATTAAAAGTATTCCCACTTGAACAATTTTTTTTTAATCAGTTCATAAATTATGGGAGTTCTGCGGTAACAAACAAAAAAAATATAACCAAATCAATAACCTCTTTCTTTCTTTGAAGTATGTTAAAACGCTAAAATGAATTTTCTTTTTATTTATATATATATATTTATGCACTTTGTTGTATTAGTTATTGGTGTTAGTGACTACTTTTACTTTTTACTTTTTTTTATAGTAGCTTCCACAATTTTTTTTTTTTTACACAGACTCACTCGTTGTCGGACCCTAACTGGTTATACCTCTCATCTACTCAAAGTTTGACTGGTAGAGATCCCTTAAAGGGATAAGTCCGCCTTTGTACAAGTATCTCAAAGTTTGTCAATTGTGTTTTGTTTCTTTTCTTTTGTACAATAAAGAGTTTACATACATACATACATACTTTTTATTTACATAAACCTTTAAATACCCATGATTGACCCCTATGAAAAGTGCAAATGAGGCCAAACATTTATCACACTGGTTCAGTAACAGCCTATTCACTCTATTAAAGGGGCTGGAGGAGCCCAAACGAGGTGGTGCTGGCAATGAAACAATAAGGCTTCGGAGACAGGAGTCATTTAATGTTCTAGATGTGGTGGCGAACAGGGAATGAGCACAGACAGACACCTTATAAAAGAAGTCGATAATAATATTATCAACCATAAAGCTAAACCATGATGCATAGAGCTATTAGACAGTGAAGAGTACCATTCATTATAAAATTACTTTTACTATAAAGCCCAGGGCTGCCATGCATTAACACACTCTAGCCTTGAGAGGCCCTAGGTTGTATTGATGAATGATGGAAATTACTTGTCCAATAATATTTGTATGTATGTTTCATCATAGGGTGCCCGGATATGGGTGGAGCACCCAGAGAAGGTGTGGGAGAGTGCCACGGTGACTGCAGACTACCGCTCCGGAGTGCTCATAGTCAAAGTGGACCAGACTCAGGAAATCCGGCAGATCAAGGTATGCTTGGATTGATTTGATGATGGTGAACAGTATTGCACTGAGGTGAGGATGAACTCTGTGAGTTCGAAACGCGTCGGTGTAGTGTGGTAGCGATAGATAGGTTGGTGTGTGTGTGTTCTTACGGTGTGAATACGCTGACGGTGCAGCATAAACGTCAGGACTTCGATGTCGATCGTCGTGATGTTTACGGCACGTCACTGCGATTTTGCACCGTCAGCATACTTCGAGCAGTGGCACGACACCGCGATTGCGTACTGTCTCCGTATTTTGAGCAGCATAGCCGCTCCTTTATAGAATACTGTAGGTTAAGTTAGGTTTGTTTTATAAAAGTTCTGAAAAAAATATGGTTTCAGAGAAAATCGTGAGTTGAGACATGAAACAGTTTGGCAACTGAAACATTTGGGAATAATATTTCGGCGAAAAGACAGAGAACTGAACAGAGATTGTGTTCATTTTCTCCACGCTTCATACTTTCTACGGTCTTGCTACAATTTCTTCCTCTAAATTTTTTTTGTTCAGATTAAAGATGAGAAGCAGATGCCGCCTCTTCGTAATCCGTCGCTGCTGATTGGTCAGAATGATCTTACTTCTCTCTCGTACCTGCACGAGCCGGCCGTGCTGCATAACCTCAAAGTTAGGTACGTACCATCATCATCATCATTTCTACTTTCTTGTGTGGAGACTCTCCTTTAACTTTTTTTTTATAATGAGAAGGAGGTAAAAGAGCATGCGGTGATCTGATGGGAAATAATCACCACCGTCATGAGTACAGTCTAGTGAAAAGTTTAAATATGTATCTATTCAAAACACTCAAAAATATGTTACCATGGCCTTATTAGATCGGAATAAGAGTCTGTGATATATATTTTTGAAGTGTTAAATAAGTCCATATTATTCGTATTGCACTTGACTGTACCAACAACACTCAAGGGAAAAGAATTAAAAGCTTTTGTATTCTTTGTATGTAATATGTAAGTATTTCGGATTGTCTTGAGGTCATAGATTGGATGACAATAAAAAGTACAGTCAGCAAAAACTTTATTATTCCTTCGTGTGTTTGATTCAAATCTTGCAACGGCAAGTGAATTTTGATTCATTTCCGCTGGTTTGACCGTTTTGACCAGAAATTTAGTACATGCATGTATGTATTTTTTTTTTATTTACATGTAAACTATTGTACAGAAATGGAGAAACACACCTGAAAAAACAATTCATGGGCTATTTCTAGATTTAAGTTACCTATAAGAAACTAGTTTTTATTTTAGTTTCAATTTAGTTAGGTATTTTATTTCTTCTTTATTTAATGTAATATTTTTGTGTATTGTTTTCCTTGTTATTTAGAGAAAACTTCTTGATTAATATCCAAAATAAGTTTTTCTGTAACATAAAATGACAGAATCAAAAACCGCCTACAAAATTGATATATAATTCACGGATATAGTTATCTCACATCCGAACTGGATCCCGCAATCTTTACTATGACGCGTATCTGAGTCACGTATGATGATTTGCGATATCTAGAAGTGTTTATATCGGCACTAATATAATAATGAAATTATTATAAGGTTCGGTTCTTTTATCTTTCGTTGTATTCGTAGTGTCTATTCTTGTTTCTGATATCCTGTGAATCGTTTTCATGCTGTTCATAGTTTACTGGATATTTTTCTTTTCTTGTTGTTTTCTTGTGACGAAATCTTTCAAATGGGCGTTTGCAGAAAAAGTTATTGAAACGACTCTTTTTTTTTAGATTTGTATGAAATTTCGTTTTCCTGCTCAGAATCAGGAGCACTTTCGATTGTAATAGGAGAAAAAAAGTGTCCCAAGATTTTTTATTTAATTACGTTACCGTTTTCAAACACGGTTCTGTGGCGGTACTGTAACGGATTATACAAAATTATATGAAAAACCTGAGACATTATTTTTCTCCTATTACGATCAAAAGTGCTCCTGATTCTGAGTAGAAAACGAAATTTCATCCAAATCTAAAAAAAAGTCGTTTCAATAACTTTTTCTGAAAACGCCCAAATAATTATTTCTAAATTTGCTTGGAGCTTTTTGCCGAGCATCCGTCCTACATCTACTTCTATGCAACTGTCCCCATTTAAATGTGCGCACTATATCGATATTCGAATGTGATTATGTGACTAGTGTATGTAGTTTTGCCGCACCGTTTTAAGTTAGTTTGTTTGCTACTAGATGGCGCTCTCGTCGCCACAACTAATGCGTGTGCGTTTCCAGGTTCTGCGACCGCAACGCCATCTACACATACTGCGGGATCGTACTGGTTGCCATCAATCCATACAACGAGTTGCCTATTTACGGTAGGTTTCCATAGATACTTAAGTTAAGTTTTTATTTACCTTTAATGTTAGTATGGGTCCAAATATTCGAAGTCAAATTGGAATAATTTCCAGTGGTTGATTCGAGTTGATAAAAAGTACAGTCAGAAAAAAATTGTAGCAGGTGGTAGGACCTTGTGCAAGGTCCACCCGGATTGCTACCACCATCTTGCTCGCTAATCCTGCAGTGAAGCAGCAGTGCTTGCACTGTTGTGTTCTGGCGTGGAGAGCAAGACAGCCGGTGAAATTACTGGCACTTCTAGGCCTCTAGGTTGGCAACGCATCTGCAATCCCCCTAGTATTGCAGATGTCTATGAGCGGTGGTGTTCTCTTACCATCAGGAGACCCACTTGCTCGATTGCCATCCAGTCGAATTAAAAAAAAGAGAAAAAAAAGGTTGCATAAAAAGGTAATTTTTGATCAAATCTTATTTTTAGCGTGGTCACTTGGTACTTGTATTATGAAAGTTTTTTTACAGGCGATGAAACCATCATGGCTTACCGCGGCCAGGCGATGGGGGATCTCGACCCGCACATATTCGCCGTCTCCGAGGAGGCCTATACTAAGCTGGAGCGAGAAAAACGAGACCAGAGTATCATAGGTCAGTTTCATCTATACCTATAGCTATAAGAGAGTAACATGACAACGATGATATCTGCACACGATATCGCGATAGACTAAAATATTATAACTAAAATAATATTTATGCTCTAAAAAAAGAAAATCCTACTAATATTATAATTGTGAATGTTTGTGAGTGAGTGAGTATGTTTGTTACTTCTTCACGCTGAAACGGCTGGACCGATTTGGCTGAAATTTGGCAAAAAGTTACTTTATTACCTGGATTAAAACATAGGATACTTTTTATCCCGATATTCCCACGGGATAGGAATAAAATCTCTTAATAACAACCGCTGGGCTTATAGTCATGAAATTTGGTATGAAGGTAGCTGGACGTCGGGAAATCACACAGGCTAATATTTATCCCGATCATCCCACGGGATAGTGATAAAATCTCGAACTAATAACCGCTGGGCTTAGAGTCATGAAACTTGGTATGTAGGTAGCTGAACATCTGGAATAACACATAGGCTACCGTTTATCCCGATATTCCCACGGGATAGGGATAAAATCTCGAAATAACAACCGTCATGAAATTTGGCATGGGTGTTTTAATTTAACGTCAATGAAACCACGATGCAATTTTATTGAATTCCCACGAGAATTTATTAAAATCCCGGAATTACAATTCAACTGCTATATCTAATGATTTACGCGTGCGAAGCCGCGGGTAAACGCTAGTTAATCATAAATAAATGCTTGTTTATGATTTTTTTTTTCAGTTTAATTGTACAATTTTGAGTTGAATAAAAGCTCATGGAATAACACACTGACTCCGAATCTCCGTCCTGATAATGATCTGAAAATTTACAATCAGCATCTTGTTAATTTGTAACTGCAAAAACTAGTCAGAGATAAAATAACATTTTATTTGTGTTGTCAGTGAGCGGCGAATCTGGCGCCGGCAAAACAGTATCAGCGAAGTACGCGATGCGCTACTTCGCGGCTGTGGGGGGTAATGCCAGCGAAACGCAGGTCGAGCGGAAAGTGCTCGCTTCCAGTCCTATCATGGAGGTGCGTACATCATCATTTTGGGCCTACGCTGGCCGATGCGGTTTGCACAGACGGGGACGCGTGTTGAACAATAGTGTGAGCAGCGCTAACTGCGCGCGTCGCGTGCGTAGGATTGTACCTGCACCTGCGCCTGCGCAGTGCACCCGTGACAGCTATAGTGCCGATATATACTAACGAAATATATGGCGGGCCAAGTTGCATTTTTGGCTACGTTATTTTACTGAAATAAAAATATTGATATGTATTTTCTGAGACAGTAATTTGGCCATTGCCAATGAGAATGACATTTTGTAACAATACGAAATCTTTTCTGGATAACCTAACTGACAGACAAGGTTTTTGTAAGAAACTAGTCCATTGTAGATGAAAGTTTACACCCCGGGCCAAAAGTATGGAAATAAGCTTATAAGACAATAGAAAACAGTGATTTTATTTTATTTGTGATTCGAAAACAAAAGAATAAAAATGAGAATAGAACATTTTAAAAATAAATAAGTAACTAAAATTCTCTTTACTATAATTGTAAATTCAATATTCGTAGTTGTTAAAAAGGTCGGTTTGTAACTTCTGCCAAATTTATATATTTTTTACGCTTTTAGTTGGTTTTACAAAAATATTTTATTCGGATGTTTTAATACTTTAGGTGTATTTTTAATCTTTTGAGGCTGCCTAAAGTAAGTTTTGCGTTACCAATACACAATAATAATAATGGGGACATTAAATATTAAGAACAACAACTTTGTTTCAAACTTTTGGCCTTGGGTGTTATTTTAAACTGAACCTCTACCCCCACTTTATTTTCAGTGTTGATTAGCCCGAACATGTAGCTCACTGAACTAAAAGGGTTTAATTTAATTTTTTTTGTAGCTTACTGTTTAATTAGCAGCCTATTCAATTCACTCTACACTCACACGATATTTTTCATCCACCAGGCCATAGGTAACGCTAAAACAACACGCAACGACAACTCTTCCCGCTTCGGCAAGTTCATTGAGATCCACTTCGATGATCAATATCGGATATCGGGTGCGAGCATGCGGACATATCTTCTCGAGAAGAGCCGGGTTGTCTACCAAAGCGCGGGAGAGAGGAACTACCACATATTCTACCAGTTGTGCGCAGCCGCGATGCACATGCCCGAGCTGGAACTAGGTCAGTATACAGACAGACAAGAATATACATACAATACGAACGTCAAAACTTTAATTATTTGTGGTGCCATCTAGTATCAACAAAGTAAACTAAGTCATCTAGCAAAGCGTCGTAAATCCGACGAAAGTTGTAGCTACTGGCGGCATCTAATATCAACAAAGTAAACTAATTCACGAATTGGCCTAGCAAAGTATCCTAAAACGACTAAAGTTGGAATTCTGTGGTGTCATGCCTTGGCCAAGGAAAGTTTCTTAACCTGTCCTCTCCCAGAGGCACAAATTTGTGCCCAAATTCCTTTGATCCTGTTATCCTGGGAGATGACAGATTAAAACGTTTAAAGTTGGAATTTTTGGCGTTACTACTGGTGCCATCTAGTATCAACAAAGTAAACTAAGTCACGCATTTATCTAGCAACGTGTGTTACGACGTGTGTAACGAGCAAGTGGGTCTCCTGATGGTAAGAGATCACTACCGCCCATAAATATTTGCAACACCAGCATTGCAGATGCGTTGCCAACCTAGAGGCCTAAGATTATAGTACATCCTTTTGAGATACGGAACCTTAACAGCTATTCCTTATTTTCAGACCACCAAGACTCGTTCCACTATTTGAACCAAGGAGGGAGCCCCGATATTGACGGCGTGGATGACTTGAGGGCCTTCAATGAGACTAGGACCGCGCTCACCACTTTAGGTAAGTCTTCAATGAGAGAGAAACAATATTTAAATTACAAACTGAGACATGGATGCACAGAAAAACCAGAAAAAGAGACCAGCACTGGAAATCGAACCCAGGTCCTCAGCAATCCGTGCTGCGTGCTATAACCCCTACACCACGGCTGGACAGGAATCTACGACACCAATTTTTCCTATGCATACATATCTCAGGTTGCTTATTTCTACTATGCTACTTAAGCAGCAGTACAAGCGACATCTATGATTCGTCGACAGACGTCACACTCTTTCGGAACTAACCGCTCACCCAGACGAGATGAGAGAGAAACAGAGAGCGAGAGAGAGAGAGAGAGAGAAACATTTATTTACACATAAATACGTATATATTCGATACACAGAAAAATAAATTATAAAAATGATACTAGGATCGCGCGAACCACTCTAGATATGTCTTCAATGAGACTAGGACCGCGCTCACCACTTTAGTTAAGTCTTCAATGAGACCGAGAACGCGCTAATCAATTTAAGTAAGCTTCAATGAAACTAGAGTCGTGCTCATTACTTTAGATATGTCTTCTATTATACTAGGAACGCGCTCACCACTTTAGGTAAGTCTTCAATGAGACCGAGAACGCGCTAATCACTTTAGGTAAGCTTCAATGAAACTAGACTCGTGCTCATTACTTTAGATATGTCTTCTATTATACTAGGAACGCGCTCATCACTTTAGGTAGCAGTGTTTGGGCTGATTAGTAGGGTGTACTTTGACTAAGAATGGTATCCAGGCTCTTATGATAAAGCAGGCAGCATTTACCATTACAGCGTGTCTATAGTTTTTAAAACTTTTTTTTGCAGGAGTGACAGAGACAGAGCAACAGAACATGTTCACGGTGCTGGCTACGATCCTCCATCTTGGAAACATTGAGCTAACGTGCGAACCCGAGTCCACGGACGCGGAAGAAGATGGTGCTTACATCGACGTAAGTAATTGGGATTAAAAAAAACAACAAGCTTTTTGTTATTTTTGTATACAAAAGTAATTTATTTAAAGTCACTAATTTTTAAATTAATTATTGAAAGTAATTGGTTGAGACTTCATACTTTGAGATTAAAGAACTAGTTAGTTCTGCCACACCAATGCCAATTATAAATTTAATGTATGTGCGTATGTTGAGGACCAGCATTATTTTACTTTTTATCTGTGGTAAAGTGGTAAACTGTCAAAATGACATTCTAAGATGACACTACTACTGTTAACGTGACATATGTCAGATTGCATACACGTATAAATTGTCAAGAAATCCAATCTTCACAGAATAAACCACAACTTGGACCTACGTCATAGTTTTGAAAGTCAAATGAAGGTTATTGTGTATTTTTTATGTAATAAATTAATAACATTACCTATAACCAAATTATTTAACTACATTCAACAGAATTTATAACATTAAAACAAAATTATTTAAATAAAGGCTGACCAGGAATATAAAATACCTGACGCGAGGGCAGCACTTCTTCGTTTTATATTGCAACATTCTTTACACTTACTATACGATACTCATCAGTCATATTGAGAACGGTGTCGGTGATGTTATTT
Source organism: Choristoneura fumiferana (assembly GCF_025370935.1). NCBI lineage: Eukaryota > Metazoa > Arthropoda > Insecta > Lepidoptera > Tortricidae > Choristoneura > Choristoneura fumiferana. The sequence continues at coordinate 7,978,169 of NC_133498.1, read as the reverse complement.
AAAGGAATATTTTGTAATCCTTCTGACTTTTTCTATGAAAAATACTTTTATACATTGTGAATTAGTTTCCTTCCAAGGCTTTGGATAATCTTCGGCATTTTAACGCACATTAACACAAAATAACAATGAAATTAGTGTTACCAGTGCAAGAAATTACTTCTGTTGGTTTTCCGCCATATGGCGATGTTTTTTATAATTTTGGTCAGCCTTTACATTAAACAGCAATTGTCCGTAGTTTAAAAAGCATTTATCTAGAAATATTGTTATTGACAGATCGCTCACGTGTTTATTGTCGTGCAACATGTGACAAGCAACTAAGTGACGCTTTGTCAAGGAATGATTTTTCTATGCGATATTTTTATACACTTTTTCCTTGTACCAATATTGGAAAAAATATCTTACAGCAAAAGGACAAGCATCTACAGAAGGTCTGCAATTTACTCGGCATATCAAAGCCGGAACTTTCAAGATGGCTGACGCATCGTCGCATAGCGTCGGCACACGAGGTATTTATTTACATCATCATCATCTCAGCCGTAGGACGTCCGCTGTTGGACATAGGCCTCCCCCATAGACCTCCAGTTGCTTCGGTTGGAAGCGGTCTGCATCCACCGTGAACCCGCGGCTTTAACCAGGTTATCCGTCCATCTCGCTGGACGTCCTACGCTGCGCTTGCCCGCGGGTCTCCATTCGATTTGTATTTACAATACAATTCGATACGAATATTTTTTTATTGAGCGCCAAAAATCAGTACATAAAATTACCATACAAAGACAAAATGCAGGGTAGATAATCCAGTAGGGTAAAGGCGCTCTTTATCGCTTAAAAGCGATTTTACTGACTTACTTTATCATTTACTAGACCTTACCCTGCGGCTTCGCACGCGTACACTATTACAAAAAATAGATAAATATTACAATAAAATACAGTTGTGGTCATATAATTAAGAACGATTTTTTATAGAGAAGATTTTTTTAAACTGACAAGTGTTACTAAGTGTATGTATATTTTTGTACTTCTCTCGGTATCGTAAAACTTTTCCTTACTAGCGGTAAATTCATTTATACATATAATTGGCTAAAAATAAATAGATAAACTTTATATATTACATCTAAACCTAGTATTACTGCTTACTGGCTGGTCATATAATTAAGAACGCTGAATAGTTTATTTTTTATTCAAATTTAAATAGAGAACGGACCGCCGCTTTGTGGTTTTAAGTTATTATTTGAATAATTTTGGCGCCATTTAGTGCCGTAAAAGTCTTAAAGGCGATTGCTTCATATAAAAACAACGGGGAAAAATAAAGTTGTGATAGATCTACAAGAAAAGTAATACTAAAACTTCGCGACAAGAATTGGTCGTATAAACACATAGCCGATCATCTGCAATGTTCAAAAACTATGGTTTTCCACGCCATAAAGCATTTTGCTACGTATCAAACTACTTCAAATGTTCCGCGTGTACCTAGACAAAGAAAGTCATCTCGTCGAGATGATCGAAATATCGTTCGTTTGGCAAAACAAAATTCTTTTAAAGGGTCTAATGAGTTGAGAAAGAATATTTTGGCGAAAACAACCCTTCAGCAATCTCGGCACGCAGTATTCGAATGCGTATGGTGAAGAAAAGTTGCACGGAAGGATAGCAAGGAAGGTGCCTATGTTGAAACGGTGTCATAGGTAAGCCCGGCTTGCATTTGCAAGAAGATATGAAAACTGGACAGTCAGACAGTGGAAAAACGTTCTTTTTTCTGACGAGACAAAAATAAATAGGGTATGTTCTGATGGCAAACGATATGTAAAACGGCCTCCAAATAAAGCATCCGACCCAAAGTACACAAAAGTAACTTTAAAGCATGGCGGGGGAAATGTAAAAATTTGGGGATGTTTTTCTGGACATGGTGTTGGACCTGTTAGGTTGATAGAAGGAAACATGGATCAATTTCAATACAAAACATACTGGAAGAAACAATGTTACCATATGCTGAAGGCGTGCTTCCGGTTATTTGGACATTCCAGCACGACAATGATCCCAAGCATACTTACCGTTAAGGAATTCCTCACATCGCAATCAGTTTCTGTCTTAGATTGGCCAGCCAACAGCCCCGATCTTAGAGCAATAGAGCATCTTTGGTGCGAAGTCAAGAAAAAGTTTCAAATCGACAGTGTGGCAATTTAAGAGAACTGTATGACGTATTCTTAGAAGAATGGAACTCTATCTCTCTTGCGAAATGTCAAAAATTGATAGATTCAATGCCTCGCCGGTGTAAGGCAGTAATAAAAAGCCGTGGACATGCTACTAACTATTAATTTTAGTTAAAATGTATTACATTGCTTTTTTTCTGTACAAACTTCACGTTAGTGTGATTTAGTTAATCTAAGTTTCAAATAAAAAACTTTCGAACCGTTCAATAAATCGTTCTTAATTATTTGTCCAGCTTCATTACTATTTGAATTTGTTACTAAAGAGAATAAAAACAAAATTTGAAAAAAAAATGACAGTAATTTTATTCTTTATTCTAAATCCCGTTTGCTCTATTCATGTGGCTATTTCATAACGTAACTAGTTACTTCTAAGAAGGACCCACGACTACACATGACATGATTTAGTTAAAAATAATCTGGAACTTCAAATCGTTCTTAATTACGTGGCCACCACTGTATATAAGAAAAAGTATAAATAAATTATTGAATCAGTCGTTACTTTGCGGAGGTCCATATCAATGAACTAATAGAATTACTTTGTTTACCCGCGACCTTCTGACAGCTACGTTTATGCAAGATATGTGTGTTCATGCAGTTCTTCCGCCTCCACACTGTAAGAACACACACAAATCACACAAACCCATCTATCACCACCACCACACTACACATCTGTCTAACATCTGGTAGCATGGTGTACGGTTGTGTTGCTCTGAAGATAAGCTCTGGTTGAGTTCTAATAGATGGGTTTGTGTGATTTGTGTGTGTTCTTACAGTGTGGAGGTGGAGGAACTGCATGAACACGCATATCTTGCATAAACGTAGCTGTCATAAGGTCGCGGGTGAGCAAAGTTATTGTTTTAGTTAATTAAAAATTATATAAAAAAATAGAGGGATGTATGAGGTCCCTTCGTTAAGAAACTAAAACTAAACCCCTTTACTATATATCATCTCCTTTGTACAGTCAACGTTATACATAAGTGATCATTTTAATCATTTCTGTACCTTGTCGCTTTCAGTCGTTACACAATTTCGTATGGCTTTTGTGACAAGTGACAAGGTACAAAAGTGATCACTTATTTATGACGTTGACTGTACTATGTTTGGGCAAATAAATGACTGACTACGAAGCTTGAGGTCCCGGGTCCGATTCCCGGCCGGGGCAGATATTTGTATGAATAATACGAATGTTTGTTCTCGGGTCTTGGATGTTCAATATGTATTTAAGTATGTATTTATCTATATAAGTATGTTTATCCGTTGCCTAGTATTCATAGTACAAGCTTTGCTTAGTTTGGCACTAGGTCAGTTGGTGTCAAGTGTCCCATGATATATTTGATATTATTTTTATTTTCAATTTTGTGTTATTAATTGCCTTTTTTCTCACAAATGTATTAAAAAACGTCGTATGGTACACGGTTGGCAAGGTTTCACAAACTCTTGACGATGGAAACTCGTCAACTAATTTGTAAAAACTTACTTAAATACAGGGATGAATGTATGAGGTCCCTTGGTTAAGAAACTAAAAATAAACCTCTTAACTATATATCATCTCCTTTGTACTATGTTTGAGCAAATAAATGACTGATTACTGAATGACTGATGATTATTACAGGTAATTGTGTCTCGCATGGATATACACCGCGCGGCGTTCGCCCGCGACGCGTTGGCAAAGCGAATGTACGGGGAACTGTTCGCTTGGCTCGTCAAATGCGTCAACAGGGCGCTGGAAACTGCGCAGCATCGGAGCCATTTTATTGGTGAGTTTTAGGGCTGTATTAGCCGTTACCCGCGACTCCGCTCGCGTAGAATTCGTTTATTGCTAACCCGCGGGAATTATGCGATTGCCCGGGATAAAAACTATCCTATGTTGGTTAAAGTAACAGATGGTAGGACCTTGTGCAAGGTCCGCCCGGATTGCTAGCACCATCTCGCTCGCTAATCCTGCCGTGAAGCAGCAGTGCTTGCACTGTTGTGTTTCGGCGTGGAGAGTAAGACAGCCGGTGAAATTACTGGCACTTGAGGTATCCCATCTTAGGCCTCTAGGTTGGCCACGCATCTGCAATAACCCTGGTGTTGCAGGTGTCTATGGGCGGTGGTGATCTCTTATCATCAGGACACATGCTCGTTTGCCATCTAGTCAAAAAAAAATTTGGAGTTGAAATAAAAAATACAAAATGACTCCAAATAACCAATCATAATTTGATTGCTTACAAGCGACATCTCTTGTCTGGGCGAGCGGTTAGTTCCGAAAGAATGTATCGTCTCTCGATGAGAGCGAAACATAGATGTCGCTAGTGCTGCTGCTTAAGTAGCGTAGTAAAAATAAGCAACCTGAGATATGTGTGCATAGGAGAAATTCGTGTCTGTACTCCTGACCAGTGGTAGTGTAGTGGTATGGCACGCAGCACGGAATGCTGAGGACCTGGGTTCGATTCCCAGCGCTGGTCTCTTTTTCTGGTTTTTCTGTGCATCCATGTCTCAGTTTGAATTTTCGATAACTATCCTATCTCCTTCTCCGGGACTCAAACTATCTGTATACTGAATTTCATCTATATCGGCTCAATGGTTTGGACGTGATGAAGTAACAAACAAACAGACTTACTAACTTTCGCATTTATAATATTAGTAGGTTCTCACCGTGAAACCATGGAGGCGCAAAATGTATTCAGCTCTATGGAGACTATCTGACCAGAGGCCGTATTGTCTGACGCGCTGACGTTCGCAATCGCATTCATAGTTTTTTCACTTCTCATGCTCGTAAACTTCGTATTTATGCTGTATCTAGGCGACATAAAATGACTTTTTATGCTCTAGTGCATAAAGTAAAATCTTCGTCTAAGATCAATGTAATCAGGTGTCAACAGCCACAAAAAACCGTTTCTATACATATATATTTTATATATATTTTTAAATTTATATAAAACTAAAAGTCAATCAAATCAATCGAAATTTATAATTTGCTATTTCCTTTCCTCGCCAACGAAGTGAAAAGCAGAGTCAAACTCGAGCATTAAACCCATTTTCATCTCGACGTGTCTATCCACTCTCACCGTACCGGCTCTGGTGGCTATATGAACGTCTCGGGTAAAATGTCTCGTTTTATGCTCTTGTTGTACAGTCTACTCTTTAACTATGCACAGAAAAACCAGAAAAAGGGGCCAGCGCTGGGAATCGAACCCAGGTCCTCAGCAATCCGTGCTGCGTGCTATAACCCCTACACCACCGCTGGACAGGAATCTAGACACGAATTTTTCCTATGCATGCATATCTCAGATTGCTTATTTCTACTATGTTACTTAAGCAGTAGCACTAGCGACATCTATGTTTCGTCGACAGACATCACACTCTTTCGGAACTAACCGCTCACCCAGACAAGAGATGTCGCTACTAAGCAATCAAATTATGATTGGTTGTTTGGAGTCTTTTTGTATTTTTTATTTCAACTCTAAATTTGTTACTTTTACGGGTATCCCGTGAAACCATATCGAAAATACAAACTGAGACATGGATGCACAGAAAAACCAGAAAAAGAGACCAGTGCTGGGAATCGAACCCAGGTCCTCAGCAATCCATGCTGCGTGCTATAACCCCTACACCACAGCTGGACAGGAATCTAGACACGAATTAAAAAATACATATATATATATATGCAAATATATAAATATATAATACATATATTTATATTAAATAAAAAATACAAAAAGACTCCAAAAAATAATCATAATACTAACTTATTTTAACGGTTATTACCAGGTGTATTGGACATATACGGGTTCGAGACGTTCGAGATTAACTCTTTCGAGCAGTTCTGCATCAACTATGCCAACGAGAAACTGCAGCAGCAGTTCAATTCACACGTCTTCAAGCTAGAGCAGGACGAATATATTAAGGTACTAAACTAAACCCGCGGCTTCGCCCGCATTAGAAATAGCTTAACGCCGTCTTAACTCAACTGTTGTAAATTATGCCCGTGCTATTTTTACCCGACTGCCCGAAGGAGGTTATGTTTTTGAGCGTATGTATGACGTATGTATGTATGTGGGTATGTATGTCCATTTCTTTGGTCCTCGCTGCAGCCTAAATGGCTGGACGGATTGTAACTTATGAGGTATCATTTAACTGTCGGAGTGATATAGGCTATATAATAATTCAATATGGCGTCTGCGAAAAAAATATGGCGGAGGAATGAAAAAAATATTTTGGAATGTAACAATATGGGTATCAAATGAAAGCTAATAAATAGCCCATTCTAAATACATATGGGTTATAATACTTTAATCTACCGTTTTCACATAAATATGAAAAAATGTAAAATTAAACATTAAATTAAATAAATCAAAAGCCGACTGCTAAAACTAAAAGGAAGAAAATAAGTCTAGTGGTCTAGAACTCTGTCAAGAAGCTCATTTAAGGTTCAACAGTCGGGACCCATTACAAAGATTTTTTGAGCTGGTTACGATTTGAATGGGTCCCGACTGTTGAACCTTAAATGAGCTTCTTGACAGAGTTCTAGACCACTAGACTTATTTTTTTCTTTTTAGTTTTAGCAGTCGGGTTTTTGGATTTATTTAATTTAATGTTTTATTAGAAACTAGCTTTTGCCCGCGGCTTCGCTCGCGTTAAATGTGGAGTAACACAGATTTACTTTCTACGATCTTTATTTTCGTGTTTTAATTGATTTTTCGTAGAATTCTATTTGCAAATTTTTGAATTTAAAAATCAACCTAGATAGTCATAATTCGTACAAACTTTGAACCCCTATTTCACATCTTTAGGTCAGGGTTGTAATTTTAGGAAACCCACGTGTTTCATTTGCCCGCGACTTCGTACCTTACGCGGCATAGATTGTTCCCGCGGGATAGGAATAAGTAAATTCAATAGAAAACCACACTGTCCGCGATTGAATTGAAACAGGTTTCCATTATTTCAGGTATCGATTTTTAAAAAGCTTTCACTAATAGATTTTTTTAAATCAGCTCAGTTTTTCCAGAGATTCCCCCAAACCAAACAAACAAAGAAGCAGACAAAGTTAAATATTTCCTTATCCCATGGGAATTTCGAAAAATCCTTACTTAGTGCACTTCTATGATACTTTATCTACATGTGTGCCAAATTCAGGTCTGTAAAATCTGTATTTTAACTACGCGTCGTCTGTCAGTCAGTCAGCCTGTCACAGTATACTGTTTTATAGGTATGGATAAATTTTGTTACGTAATGAGTTGATTGGTTTGGTGTAGGTACCTACTTAATGTGTCCTCCTAACCGTTAAGGAGTTATACCTTCTATCATCAGCTCACCTGAATAAACAGAAAGAATACAACTAAAGGTGTACCTATACATGCATATGATATTTAAAGAAACTTCCTCTAACTCCTAACCGTCAAGGAGATTAACCTTTCATCATCAGCTCACCTAGATAACATGAAAGAAAACAACTATCAGTCTACACGTAAATATAATATTTAAAAAAATATCCTCTACTCCTGACCGTTAAGGAGTTTTACCTTCCATCATCAGCTCATCAACATGAGAAGATGTCTACCAGACGGAAATACTTAAATAACTCGAGAAAATATTATATAAAACGTAATGCGTGCCTACAAAATTTGAGGGTTGCCCTTGATTTCCCTGAGATCCCGTCATCAGATTCTGATTTGGTGACATGGGACTGCCTCGGGAGTAGATATTCCTTCGAATAAAAAAATAATTTTAAAAATTGGTACACAATTGAGTGAGAAATCAGTGAACATACATAAATAAATATATATAGCGGAACGCATAACCTCCTCCTTTTTTTTGAAGTCGGTTAAAGGGCTTTTTGCAGCGTACGTGCAGTATAAACTTTTGAATTTTGAAATTTCAGCTTTCTACAACCAGTAAAACGCAAAATCCTGTTTTTTCCCGTTCCCATAAGAATTTCGGGAAATGCTCTCTCAATGCTCCCCTACACTTCCCAAGGAACCCACTTGCCAAGTTTCAGCTTTCTACGACCAGTAAAACGAAAAATCCCGTTTTTCCCCGTTCTCGTATGAATTTTGGAAAGTCCTCTCTCAATGCTCCTCTACATTTACCAAGCAACCTACATGCCGAATTCAGCTTTCTACCAGTAAAAGAAAAGTCCCGTTTTTTCCCTTTCCCGTGTTTTCCCGTTTATGTCAGAATTTCGGGAAATCCTTTTGTAGTACTATCCTACACTCCCCAAGGAACCTAAATGCCAAATTTCAGTTATTTAGATATTTTCTCGTTCCCGTGGGAATTTTTGAAAGCCCTCTCTTAACGCTCCTCTACACTCCCCAAACAAGCTACATGCATAATTTCAGCTTTCTAGGACCAGTAAAACGAAAAATCCCGTTTTTTGCCCTTTCCCGCGGGAATTTCGGGAATATATTTCTAAATGGTTCTCTTCACTCTTTAAGCAACCTACATGCCAAATTGCAGCCTTCTACGACCAGTAAAACGAAAAATCCCATATTTTCCCCTTCCCGTCAGAATTTAGGGAAATTCATTTGTAGTGTTCCCCTACACTTCTCAAGGAACCTCAATGCCAAATATCAGTTTTCTAGGACCAGTAAAACGAAAAATGGATTCCGTTAAACTGAATATAAATCCCGTTTATTCCTTATCCCGTGGGAATTTCCCAAAACACTTAAGACTGTTTTTTTATTATTATAATCACCTACTTCTATGCCAAATTTGAAGTCTAGTACTAATTATAGTTCATAGGATTCCATGAAACTGAATATATAAATTCCGTTTTTTCCTTATCCCGTAGGAATTTCCAAAAATCCTGAAATCGATTTTCTGATTAATGTAATACCTACTTGTAAATCAAATTTGAAGAGTCTAGTTATTATAGTTAACTGAGATAGGGTCACTCGGAATCGAATATATAAATCTCGTTTTTTCCCGTTTCCGTAAGAATTTCCAAAAATCTCCAAATTATTGGATGCTTACATTGTATAAGGTATCTATGTGCAAAATTTTAAGTCTCTAGGTCCAGTGGTTTCGGCTGTGCGTTGATATATCAACGATTGGTTTTTGATTGACTTTATCACCACATTACCCCCTTTAGGGGTTGAATTCTCAAAAAAACTGAAACACGTGTTTACTTATTTATTGTTAAGAGTACTCCTGTGAAGTTTCGAATAAAATAGTCTAACTAATCTTGTTTCCCCATACTAACTTTGGACCCCCATTTCACCCCCTTAGAGGGTGAATTTTGAAAAATCCTTTCTTAGTGCACCCCTAGACCTTAAAAGTAACCTACGTGCTAAATTTGGAATCCCTAGGTCCAGCGGTTTGGGCTGTGCGTTGATACATCAGTCAATCACCTTTGCCTTTTATATATATAGATATACGACGACAACTGTTTACTTACAGGATTCTTGTTACCATGACAACACATTAAATAAATGTCTTAGAGTTTTGCTTGATAAAAGGTTACGGTAATTGTTATTTGTGATACGAGGTTGGTAAGTAAGGTTTTATAAATGAGTTGATGAGTGATAAATCCGAGCCGCAATGCGAGTAAAATGGCTCGTTTTATGCTCTTGCTGTACAATCTACTATAGTTTGTTAATTCTGTACTCTTATACCACAGGAGGAAATATCGTGGAAGATGATAGACTTCTACGACAACCAGCCGTGTATAGACCTGATAGAGGACCGCCTGGGAGTCCTGGCGCTGCTCGACGAGCAGTGCCGCGTGCCGCAGGGCTCCGACCAGGGCTTCGTCACCAAGCTGCACGAGACTTGCCACAAGTACCCGCATTTTATGAAGCCGCGCTTCGGGAATGCTGGTCAGTGTTAACAATACAATACAATGACTCTTTACTTTATTGTATACCAGAAATAGTAACAGAAAACAGGTACACAGAGGGAAAATTAAATTACTAGGTAGACAATAGGCGACCTTATCGCTTAAGGGGCTACCCGAGGTTTTTAGGGGGATTATTCGAGTGTTTCAACCGTCTCATTTTTCTGGACACTTTTTACTCGCAACATATCCTCACACATCTCTGGTGTGTGTTTTTGCTGCATGAACACACATTTGGTATGCCACCAAGAGTAATGGCATCTTGAGGCTCCGGGTTCGATCCCCGGCCGGGGCAGATATTTGTATGAATAATATGAATGTTGGATGTTTAATATGTATTTAAGTATGTATTTATCTATATAACTATCCATAGTACACAAGCTTTGCTTAGTTTGAGACTAGGTCAATTGGTTTCAGTTGTCACATGATATTTTAATTTATTTTTTTATCTAAAAAGATATCATCATCATCATATCAGCCGTAGGACGTCCACTGTTGGACAAAGGCCTCCCCATAGACCTCCAGTTGCTTCGGTTGGAAGCGGCCTGCATCCTGCATCCACCGTGAACTCGCTACTTTAACCAGATCATCCGTCCATCTCGTCGGTGGACGTCCAACGCTGCGCTTGCAGAGTCTAAAAAGATATATTATAATAAATATGTTCAATTTCTTTCAGCTTTCATTATAAAGCACTTTGCTGACAACGTAGAATACCAGTGCGGCGGATTCCTCGAGAAGAACAGGGACACCGTCTCCTCGGAGCAGCTGGAGTGCATCAAGTCAGCCACCAGCTGCCGGCTGGTCCACGCCATGTTGGAGTCGGAGCGGGCGGACCAGAGCGCCACGCTGCCGCCTCCTAGCAGGAGACGCGCCCCGGCGGTGCCACAGGCCAGTTTGACTGTGAGTATAGAACAGGGACACCGTCTCCTCGGAGCAGCTGGAGTGCATCAAGTCAGCCACCAGCTGCCGGCTGGTCCACGCCATGTTGGAGTCGGAGCGGGCGGACCAGAGCGCCACGCTGCCGCCTCCTAGCAGGAGACGCGCCCCGGCGGTGCCACAGGCCAGTTTGACTGTGAGTATAGAACAGGGACACCGTCTCCTCGGAGCAGCTGGAGTGCATCAAGTCAGCCACCAGCTGCCGGCTGGTCCACGCCATGTTGGAGTCGGAGCGGGCGGACCAGAGCGCCACGCTGCCGCCTCCTAGCAGGAGACGCGCCCCGGCGGTGCCACAGGCCAGTTTGACTGTGAGTATAGAACAGGGACACCGTCTCCTCGGAGCAGCTGGAGTGCATCAAGTCAGCCACCAGCTGCCGGGTCCACGCCATGTTGGAGTCGGAGCGGGCGGACCAGAGCGCCACGCTGCCGCCTCCTAGCAGGAGACGCGCCCCGGCGGTGCCACAGGCCAGTTTGACTGTGAGTATAGAACAGGGACACCGTCTCCTCGGAGCAGCTGGAGTGCATCAAGTCAGCCACCAGCTGCCGGCTGGTCCACGCCATGTTGGAGTCGGAGCGGGCGGACCAGAGCGCCACGCTGCCGCCTCCTAGCAGGAGACGCGCCCCGGCGGTGCCACAGGCCAGTTTGACTGTGAGTATAGAACAGGGACACCGTCTCCTCGGAGCAGCTGGAGTGCATCAAGTCAGCCACCAGCTGCCGGCTGGTCCACGCCATGTTGGAGTCGGAGCGGGCGGACCAGAGCGCCACGCTGCCGCCTCCTAGCAGGAGACGCGCCCCGGCGGTGCCACAGGCCAGTTTGACTGTGAGTATAGAACAGGGACACCGTCTCCTCGGAGCAGCTGGAGTGCATCAAGTCAGCCACCAGCTGCCGGCTGGTCCACGCCATGTTGGAGTCGGACCGGGCGGACCAGAGCGCCACGCTGCCGCCTCCTAGCAGGAGACGCGCCCCGGCGGTGCCACAGGCCAGTTTGACTGTCAGTATACTCATATTTATAATTCAGTTCCATTAAATCTATCACTGTGTTGCGATTATTATGAAGCGTTCCATAAATACTACATATATAATTAATGAAAGAATGCATGCAAGTAAATAATTTATAAGTAATTTTAAATACAATATTTAAATGCTTAGTTGGCAACCTGTTTAATTTCGCAAACTCTAAAACTGTATATATTTCAGATCTGGTGCTGTGGGTTTTTGTCCAGCAGTGGTGTAGGGGTTATAGCACGTAGAACGGATTGCTGAGGACCTGGGTTCGATTCCCAGTGCTGGTCTCTTTTTCTGGTTTTTCTGTGCATCCATGTCTCAATTTGTATTTTCGATATGGTTTCACGGGATACCCGTAAAAGTAACAAATTCGGAGTTGAAATAAAAAAATACAAAAAGACTCCAAAAAAAAAACAGTCATAATTGTATATATTTCAGGATTTATTTCAGAGCCATCGTGTAGAACCCTTTAGGTTAGGTTAAGTAACTTTTATAAAAATCCTGGAATATTAACATTTTCAGAATTATATAACATTTGGGAAATTAAAAGTTGCGGAGGTCCATATCAATGAACTAGAAGAATTTCTTTGCTCACATCTCATAAGGTCCCGGGTGAGCAAAGAAATTCTTTTAGTTCATTGATATGGACCTCCGCAAAGTAACGCCTGATTCAATGAATTATTTTGAAATGAACTAGGTTGCCAAACGTTGACAACGGTATCGGTGATGTTATTTAAAGGAATATTTTCTAATCCCTCAGACTTTTTCTATGACAAATACTTTTATGTTTTTTTTTCCTTCCAAAGCTATAGATAATCTTCGGCATTTTAACGCACAAAAACACAAAATAACACTTTTAAATACCACGCGCAAACAACGTTAAACTTTGACAGCAATAGACAGATGACATTTGAATTTAGTGTTACCAGTGCAAGAAATTAGTTCTATTGGTTTTCCGCCATATGGCGAGGTATTTTATAATTCTGGTCAGCCTTTATATGTCGTGCAGCTTTTTATAAACAAGTGTTGTTCCAGCAACCGCCGCGCCGTGCGTCCGGCCAGAAGCAGACCGTGGGCGCGCAGTTCCGGGCCTCTCTGTCCGCTTTGATGGCTACGTTGTCGGCCACCACCCCCCACTACGTGCGCTGCATCAAGCCCAATGACACCAAGGAGCCGTTCCAGTTCCACCCCCACAGGGCCGTCAACCAGCTCAGGTAATACGACATGTATAAGTGTCATGTCAATAAACACGCAGCCATCTTGCTCGTCCTTATATTATAAATGCGGATATTTGCGAGTGCGAGTATAAGTTTTAGTGCGAGTGCGAATAGAAGTGTGAGTGAGAGTGCGATTGGTAGTGACATTGCAAGTGCGAGTGTGATTGGGGAGTGCGAGTGGGAGAGCTAGTTTGTGTCGCGTCCGGCCAGAAGCAGACCGTGGGCGCGCAGATCCGGGTCTATCTTTCCGCGTTGATGGCCACGTTGTCGGTCACCACCCCCCACTACGTGCGCTGCATTAAGACCAACGACACTAAGGAGCCCTTCCAGTTCCACCCCCACAGGGCCGTCAACCAGCTCAGGTTTAAGTGTTATAGGCAGCAATCTTGCTCATGCTTATAATGCGGATGTTTGCAAGTGCGAATGCAAGTGCGAATAGAAGTGCGAGTGGGAGTGCGATGAGGGTGAGAGTGCGATTGGTATATATTGAAAGTGGGAGTGTGATTGGGGAGTGCGAGTGCGATTGGGAAGTGCGAGTGTGTGCGAATGAGAGAGCTTGTGTGTGTCGCGTCCAGACAGAAGCAGACCGTGGGCGCGCAGTTCCGCACGTCGCATGGGGACGTTGTCAGCCACCCCCCCCCCCCCACTACGTGCGCTGCATCAAGCCTAATACTAAAGAGCCCTTCCAGTTCCACCCCCAAAGGGCTGTCAACCAGCTCAGGTAATACGACATGTTTAAGTGTCATGTCAATAAACAAGCAGCCATCTTGCGCCTGCTTATATTATAAATGCGGATGTTTGCGAGTGCGAGTGTAAGTTTTAGTGCGAGTGCGAATAGAAGTGTGAAAGGGAGTGTGATTGGTAGTGACATTACAAGTGCGAGAGTGATTTAGTGTGATGAGTGCGGGTATTTGTAATACGAGTGCAAATGGAAGTGAGAGTGGGAATGTGACTTGGCGTGTGGGCGTATACCTTTACTTGCCCGAATATCATTTGACCGAATTTCACTTGCCATACCAACGTTTGCTATAAAATATATAATGGCGACCGGATGGCCAAGTGGTTAGAGAACCTGACTACGAAGCTGAGGTTCCGGGTTCGATTCCCGGCCGGGGCAGGTATTTGTATGAATAATACGAATGTTTGTTCTCGGGTCTTGGATGTTCAATAAGTATTCAAGTATGTATTTATCTATATAAGTATGTTTATCCGTCGCCTAGTATCTATAGTACAAGCTTTGCTTAGTTTGGGACTTCGAATTCGCCGCTAGAGGCGCTAGTGTAGCGTGAGGTCACCGAAATGTCAAATCTAATAGTTTTTGGGTGAGCTACGCGGGTTTATTTATAATTAGAACAATTTTGTGAATATTTTGCATTACCTGAAATTAATTATGGCAATTATGCGTTACGGGGCAATGAATGTCTGTGTTTTGAGACAGTTTTGTATTTTGGAAACTTTTGTCCTCCCTTTTTTTCCGAACAAAACGGGACTAAGCAACACTGTGGTTTCTGGATATTTTTATGGTACGGTTTTATGGTGTATTAAACATGATTTTAATCTAAACTTTGTTTTAACGCCCGTAATAAAAGACTTTGAAAGCCACACTTAAACACCTCACGCAACAGTGCGCCATCTAGTGAGACAAAAAACGATAGCCCTCATTGGTGTGAAGTGTCCCATGATATTTATTTATTTATATAAAACCGTGCTGTTTTCAGATTTTTTTAAATGTCATCCTATAGGATGCACTAGGTTAGGTTAGGTTAGGTTAGTTTAATATGAACTCTGAAGAAAATACTATTTCAGAAATAAATTGCTTTATGGCAAATGAAAATTATGGAAAACGATGCATTATTGCATATGAAATTCGGGCAAACGATAGAGAACCATGTGTGGAAGTGGGAGTGCGAGTAGGAGTGCAGGTACCAGTGTCTGAGTGGGAGTGGAAGCGAGACTTACGTCAAACAGATCTCAGAAGTGATCTCCCTTAAATGATGACTTTTGTTTCAGAGCGTGCGGTGTTTTAGAAACCATTAGGATATCAGCAGCCGGTTTCCCATCCCGATGGCTTTACCTGGACTTCTTCAATAGGTCGGTATTATTGTATAATAATTTGGGTACAACCCGCTTTAAAGTACTCTCGATTCTGAGGAAACAACTTTCAGGTCAAAAAATATTTATCGGGATATCGTCACTACTTAAAAAAAAAACTCTTATCTCAAAATGGATAACTTTTCTGAGTGCACTTTATGACCATTCAAGGTTCAATTTTGTTGACGTATTGATGACGATAAATTTAGGCATTTATAATTTCGTATTTGTATTTATCGATGATTTGTTTGCCTTGAAGGGAGTTTGTTTAGTTTGTTTTAACCCTTTTCCAGGCATAGTGCATATGGCAACCACATAAATGTACACAAATATTCGACCTTACTGAATATACAATATGGCACAAAATCATTTGAATTCGGCAAAAATTAGGAGACCCACTTGCTCGTTTGACATCCAGTCGAATAAAAAAAAAAAAGTTAAATAAAAAATATATTATTTGTTATTAAATTAATCCCTCATGGGTATAACATAAAACTATGATTTATTTGGTGGTAGCACATCTAAATTCGCGGGGCCTGAAAAAGGGTTAAGCGATTTTTATGAGCTCTAATGGTGTACAAATTTTTAACTCAATCGGTTCAGTAGTTTCGGAGCAAATTCACAGAAGGTCACAAGGCTAATTTGCAGACAAACAGACAGTGACCCTGTGTGGTTTAACCCTAAGTAATAAAAAAATAAGTAAGAACATTTCTTTGTCCCGTGGTAAAATTTAAATTTAATTTCGCATATGAATTTAGAAAACTCAGAGGTAGGTACTATCAGCCAAATATGTTGTCTACCACCCTAAAGTTTGCATGTCATAAAACAATAATGCCAATAGACGTGTCTGTCAACTTGAAAGTTCGAATTTAGCGACATATTCATTTGATAGGAACTTGTTTAAAAATAGACCACTTGGTTGGCTGACCGTACAAGCCCGGGCTTGAACCCACGCTCCTATGCTTGAGCGACCGACCGACCATAGATCAAACCATTGGGCCATTGCTCACAAGCAAGAGCTCCACGGTGAAGGAAAATATAGTGAGGAAACCTCCACAAATCTGCGAAGCAATACAATTTTGTGTGTGAAGTTTTCAATCCGCACTGGGCCCGCGTGGGAGCTACAGCCCAAGCCATCATTCTAAGGTCTGTGCCTAACAGTGGGACATATATAGGCTGAGATGATGATGATGATGATTGCTTTGTCATCAGATACCGCCTCCTCTGTGCCCACAAGGAGTTGGACCGTGGAGACATCAAGGGCACTTGCAGACGAATTCTGGAGAAGCACCTCAAAGATCCGGATAAATATCAGTTCGGTGCCACCAAGATATTCTTCCGCGCAGGACAGGTAAATCCTACTAACATGCTCGGGGTCGGTTGAAGGGAGCCGAGGGTTTTATCCGCCCGGTCGAGTCTAATAGAGCCAACAATTTTCGCTCTTTTAGGGGCTGTCTCATCAGACATTAATTAGTGTTAACTGGCGGTTAGGTGTGATGCCGTCTCTATTTGTTTTGTTCGAATAGACGGAGACGGCATCACATTTAATCGTCGGTTAACGCTAATCAATGGATGGTGAAACAGCCCCTAAAGCACTTGTCCCACCGCCGACGATGAGCGAGAAGCGAGTAGAGCGAGTAACTAGAAACGAGTGGGCGAGCAGCGAGAAGCGAGTGTAGTTTTGTCGCTCCACTCGACTCGCTCGTGCGGTGCGGCCGCCAAGCTGACATCGCTGAGCGAGTATTTATAGCTCAGCGAGTTTTATAGCTCTTGTCGCTGCGACAAAAGATGTAAGAGCGAGTTCTCGCCGACAGTGTGAACAGCCAGCGATCAACTATTAATATATGCGTCTTTTTTACTCACTCAGGATCTTATATCTTTTGTTCGTTTCTTGAGCGAGAAAATAGTCGATAGCCAATCGTTTCCTCGCTGGCGGTAAGACAACTGCCTTAGACTCCCAGTGCCGGCTAAGCACCAGCAGATGTTCCTGCACTCCGACTTCTGGCCGGAGGGCGTAGTCTTCTGTCGCTTTAGTGAAGCAAGGATAAAAATCCCTAAATAACTTTTTTTTGTTTTTAATGTATTTTTTGTGTTTTTTATTGTAAGTATAATTTGTATTTTACAGCGCATTGGTTTTACTGTAATGCTGTAATTTTTATTGGCAAATAAATAAAATAAATAATAAATATACATGTAGATATAACGTTTTAAAATGTTGTGATTTTCACTCATAGTCAAAATATCACAAACGGGATTATCACGCTAAAACACACGAGTAATATTTACCTCGACGTTTCGACCATATTAGTGGCTGTGGTCACAAGTAGAAGTATGAGGTGTCAAGCCTAGTAGCGCGAGTCCTTCGTACTACCCACAAATTACCAAGCGCGGGTAGTTCGCGGGTAGATGTGATCAAGCATCTACCCGCGAACTACCCGCGCTTGGTAATTTTTATTTGTCACCCTATCACACCGACACACAACACTAACAACGTCCGATCGTCGCTAAACATCTGGAATAACACATTCGAAAGGCTAATTGATCTAAGCGACATTTTTGCGCAAAATTTGAAACGTATTTAGCTCAAACGACAGAGGAAAATTTACAGATTCCGACTATTGATATACCTCAATTTCTAAAAAAAATGACGCTTAGATGAATTAGCCTTTCAACCGTCGATACGCTATTCTATATCTGTAGTTCGGTAATCGCGCGCTGTTTCCTCGGGAACTGCATTTTTCCGGGATAAAAAATGGCCTATGTCACTCTCTGGCCCATAAACTATCCCTATGCCAAAAATTAAGGGGATTACAAACTCGGGTCATTCATAGACTCATTAGTAATCCCCTTCTTACGCCCTTTAATGCACCATGTACTGTTTCTTCATTGCCTTCACGAATAAAGCTTATCTTTGTTTCTTGCCTGCTTTCTTTCCTATTCCGTGACCCCCTTCCTTCACTTTTCTAACACGATATCCTCCCCAGGTGGCGTATCTAGAAAAGCTCCGTGCGGACATTCAGCGTCTCTACTGCGTGCGCGTCCAAAGCTGCGTGCGGCGGTTTGTGGCGCGCCGCAAGTATCTACGGCGCATGCGGCTGCTGCGAGGGTTACAGGCGCACTGCCGCGGATACCTGGCCAGACGGTACGCTGACACACCGGCGAGATACATCAGCATCGTCGTCTTCATCATCACCACCACCACCATTATCATCATTATCGTCATCATCTTCATTATCATCACCACCACAACTACCACAGTTGTCACCATCATCATCATATCGTCATCATCACCCTCATTATCATCATCCCGACCTATACAAAGTGTTACAAAAGCAGTCTAGCGTCTCATGCGACAAGTATCTACTGGTATCGGCTGTTGTGAGGGCCACCACCACCACCATCACCTTTATCATCGTCATTACCATCATCATTATCATCATCATCAACAACATCATCATCATATCATCATCATCATCGTCGTTGTCGTCATCGTCATCATCATCAT
The DNA here is from genome assembly GCF_025370935.1 of Choristoneura fumiferana. NCBI lineage: Eukaryota > Metazoa > Arthropoda > Insecta > Lepidoptera > Tortricidae > Choristoneura > Choristoneura fumiferana. The sequence goes on along the minus strand of NC_133498.1, from coordinate 7,959,393 downwards.
CGTCGTCGTCTTCGTCGTCATCATCACCATCATGCATATATACCTATGGTATAACTACACCAATAAAATTCATTATCATCTTCAGTGTCGTCATTGTCGATCATCATCATTATTATCATACCGCGAATGAAAAGGCTTGCATCTACCGTGAACCCGCGTTAACCAGGTCATCCGCCCATCTTGTTGGAGGACATCCTACGCGGCTGTTGCCGATTCGAGAAGTAATAATAAAAAAGACGTATAATCAATTAACTACAGACAATTCCTTTGCGCACTCGCGACCTTATAATAGCTATTACTTCTACCACAAATGTGTGTTCATGCAGTTCCTCCACCTCCATAAGAACACACACAAATCTTACAAACTTAGCTATCACCACAAAACACTGCGCGTTTCGAACTCAATTAGAGTTTTGCATCCTCAGAGCAATACACCCGTTCACCGTACTACCAGATGTGCCATAATCATCGCAAAAACATCTTTATTTATCTTTATTTTTATATCTTTAACAGCAAAGCGCAGGAAGTCCGTCGCTTACGCGCCGCCATCAAAATACAACGCAACGTGCGAGGTTGGCTCGCGCGCCTCAAGTACCAGAGACTGCGGAGACTCGCGATAGGGCTCCAGGCTCGCGCCAGGGGCTACCTCGCGAGGCAGCTGTACCGCGACCGACGGAGGGTCAAAGCTGTAAGACCATTGTTGAATTATTACAAATATTCCTTTCAAACTTATATATATTGTATATCTTAGCAAAAGCTAACCAAAATGAAAAACATATCAGATTCTACGTAAAAATACCAGATTTGTAATAAAAAAAACATGCATCAATGTTATGATTTAAATTCGAGTTTTGTTCCGCGTACAGTCGGAGTAAAAAAAGGTTTGTCACCCTAAGATCTATTTTCCTTTGCTCATTATGAGCGCTAATCTGCTTTACCGATTGAGTAGGACATACTGCGTCAACCTGTCAACCTGCTAAACATAAGGTGACCATAGCAACCCTACCACTACACCTTGGCACTGACAAACACTGACAATTAAATAGAACATTACTTGATTTAAACTTTTACGAAGTTGTTCATTAAAAAGGTTTTGTATTTTTGAACATGAAACTACCGTGAGACTCACTCATATTAAATATAATGACCCGGATAACTCACGTCTCAAATCGAGTTTAGCTCGACATGTTTCGGGCTGTGGCGCGTGTGGGGTGCGCGTGTTGCAGCAGCCGCTGAGTCGAGTTGCTCCGAAGACGAAGGGCTACGGATTAGCCCGAAACATGTCGAGCTAAACTCGATTTGAGACGTGAGTTATCCGGGTCATTATATTTAATATGAGGTTTTGTATTGATATGAAACTAGATATATGTTAGAGGTGTATACTGTTTTGACCCTTGTTATCATGTCAAGTAAGTATAATTTGATATGCACTTGTCTACTTAGTACTTTGGTTTTAAAACGTACTAAGAGTCTATGACTTTATTTATTTATTTACTAGCTTTTGCCCGCGACTTCGTCCGCGTGGAATAGTAACTTTGGAAAGTATTTAATTTATTTAGGGTACCTATTCTGCCAATAATAGCACATAGAAACTTCTACGGTTTACTGAAAATAACCTATTTTAATACATTGCTTTATATCTAAACTATTTTTTTTTGTTCTTCCATTCTTTAGTAAAACATAAGTATTCTTCCCTGCCAACACAAAAGGACTAATTCTTCATAGTGAGCTCTTGACATCTTACGTCCTTTATTGTAAGTTAGGAGGGTAGGATTATAATTAAGACGGCATTCTTACTAAGCATTGCTACACATATTTCCGATAAATATAGGTACTTTTAGTAAATTTGTTTGGAATTCCTTACGAACTTTCATCCCCATATTTTCAAGTAGGTAGGTATGAAAAATGTCGAAATTTGAAAAGAGCCGGAACATATGTTTCTTAGGATGACTTTGCTGTCCGTCCGTCCGTCTGTCTGTCAAGACCCTTTATCCCGTAAACGTGCGGAGTATTTATCGAGTTGAAATTAAAACCCTAAACTCAAAAAAAGTTATAGGGTACTTCTGGCTATCCTAGAAACTTGAAATTTTGTATAAAGGAAACTCTTATAGCAAATTTTATTCCCTTTATAGCAAAATAAGTAAGAAAAATCTGAAAATCATAATTTTTCATGTCTGACTGTCTATGTTAATAAGCCATGTAAAATGACCCCACATTGCGTACATTTTGCTTATTAGCCTGGCTCTGCTAACACTTGATATTCATAAATACCTATGCACGGAACCCTTGATGCGCGAGTTCGAGTCGATTTTAACCGGTTTTTTTTGTTCTTATCGAATACCTCAACAAAGATTCATCGATTTATCTGTGATAATGACGACGTTCCATATAATTTTTTATCCTATTTCATCCCCTCGCAGGTAAAATTTTCAAAAACCCTTGAACAAATATCTATTTATTTTTCAAAGTGCCCAAATGCCAAGTTTCATAAAGAACAATCGATTATCTTCTACAATGTCGACCTTCATATAAACTTTCACCCCCTATTTCAACCCCATACAGGAAGAATTTAAAAAAATGCGCGAAAATATATCTATTTATCTCTTATCACGTGCCCAAACGCCAAGTTTCATAAAGAACCATCGATTTATCTTCGAAAATGACGATCTTACATATATAAACTTTCATCCCCTATTTCACCCCCAAACAGAAAGAAATTTTAAAAACGCTCGAACAATTATTTATCTCTTATCACGTGCCCAAATACCAAGTTTCATAAAGAAACATCGATTTATCTTCGATAATGACGACCTTCCATATGAGCTTTCATCCCCTATTTCATCCCCTCACAGGTCGAATTTTCAAAAAAGCTAAAACACATACCGACTTATTTCTTATTAAGTGCCTAAATGCCAAGTTTCATGGTTTTATTTCCGACAGCGACGAACTTCTACCATATAAACTTTCACCCCCTATTTTAACCCCTTAAAGCCTTTTTTTCGCGATAAAAGATAGCTTATGTTCTTTCCCACGGTCTATTCTATCTCTGTACCAAATTTCATCCAAATCGGTTCAGCGGTTTTTGCGTGAAAGCGTAACAGACAGACAGACAGACAGACAGACAGACAGACAGACAGACAGACAGAGTTGCTTTCGCATTTATAATATTAGTATGGATAGTATGGATTAAGTGCCTAAATGCCAAGTTTCATGGTTTTATTTCCGACAGCGACGAACTTCCACCATATAAACTTTCACCCCCTATTTCAACCCCTTAAAACCTCCTTTTCGCGATAAAAGATAGCCTATGTTCTTTCCCATGGTCTATTCTATCTCTGTACCAAATTTCATCCAAATCGGTTCAGCGGTTTTTGCGTGAAAGCGTAACAGACAGACAGACAGACAGACAGAGTTACTTTCGCATTTATAATATTAGTATGGATTATTTATTGATATACCAACAGTGTTTACACAGGAAATACTTTGTAAAGGAATCAATTTAATTACTGACGAAGGTTTTCCTACCCATCACCCCCTTGCCCCCTGCTCCCTTAAGGATTGGATTTTCGAAAAATCTGTGCTCTCGGTCCAAATTTATATTGTTGTATTGTATTTTATAATACAAATGTTTCACCATTGTGTTAACGAGTTAATTGGTGTTTTAGGCGATGGTCATACAGCGTTATGCGCGCGGGTATCTCGCAAGGAAACGCGTCAAGAAGATGCGACGACAGCTGGTTATTGCTCAAGCTGCTGTAAGTATTTTTTAACCGATTTAAAAGCAAGAAGATTCAGCATTAACCCGTTGGACGCCCCGCGCCACAGCGCTAACTAAATAGATTTGCTGGTTTTTAGGGTTCCGTACCCAAAGGGTGACAACGGGACCCTATTACTGGTACTCCGCTGTCTGTCTGTCCGTCCGCGGCTTTTTCTAACAGGTTTAATTTTGCACAAGTATCGCCTTGTGCAAATTTGTGTCCATGCATATTCCCTTTTCTTCAAACTAAAATATTTATTTAATTTTTATTCCAATGACATAAAATTGTAATTGTAATTAGAATTTAATTAAAAAATAATAACTTAATTTAGATGTAGTGAATATGGGTTACCAAAATGACCTGAAATCAATGATTTTAATTTAACATAGTAAAAGAAAGCGCGCTAGGAGAGGTGACCTTGTCCACGCGTACGCACAAGGTCGCCTTAATGCTAATCTTGTGTGCAGATCCGCCGCTTCCTCGCCCGCCGCCAATACAAGCGCTTGCGCATAGAAGCGCGCAGCCTGGACCACGTTAAGACCCTGAACAAGGGTCTGGAGAACAAGATAATAAGCCTGCAGCAGCGGTTGGGAGAGTCCCAACAGAAGGCCAGGGCCATGGAGCCGCTGGTACAGCAGTGCGTTGAACTCAAGTAAGTAATAACCAGAGCCGCATTGCCTAACGTTTCTGACGCTCGCAATCGCAATCGAATGACAGACAGACAGTCGATTTAGATAGTTTAAAAAAATGACCCCAAAAATGACAGTTTCGTTACGTTTTTTTCATACACTCAGTATGGGCGTAACAAAACTGACTCGTACAATTTTTTATGAAAAATGGGGATATTTTTTTAAAATATCGGAAAATTGAAAAGAAAGAAAGGGACATCTGTACACGAAAACGCCCATTTTGAAGCCATAAGTATTTGAAATACTAACTACAAAATACCTCGGCGTCAGGTATTTGAAATTCGAATTACAAATTACATTTTATTTAAGCAAGTAATTGTAATACAAATACCAAATACGTATTTGTATTACAATTACATATTTTAATTACAAGTATTTCAAAGTGCGGGTAGTTCGTGATACGAGTGCCGGTACTATTAGTGATCAAGTGCGGGTAGTTCGAAGGACTCGCGCTGCTAGGCAGACTTGACATCCCACAGTTCAGTCTACTCGTGACCACGGCCACTGTAATGTTGCCAAAACGTCGAGGTAAATATTTCTCGTGTGTGTTAGCGTGAAGTCCTGTGCGTGGTATTTTGACTTCATAGTCACTCATGTGAAAATCACGAAAGTTTAAGATATTTTAGGGCTCGGAATTTTGCGTGCGACTATTGACAGGTTGTAGGGAGAGAGCATCGATTTTTATCGATGTTATCGACAAATTGATATTTTTTTTAAATTAAATAAAACCTCAAACTTTACGATGATACTAGTACGTACTTTTTTCAGCGGTCAATGATGAAAAAAGTTCAAAATATTGGAAAGTTTAATCCGTTCAAATTGCTTTATTGGAATCACTATAATTACGAATACCTACCTTTATATTTTATTACTTGAGAAAAGATCCCTCTGAGACTACTTAACGTTAGGTAGCTTGTTTGCCTACCCTTTGATAAAATAAAAGAGAAAATATTATTTTGTATTCCTTCAGTTCTTACCATAGCCAATATAAAGTATTTTATAATAATAATATTCCAAGCAAAAATATATTTACAATTATATATTAAAGTTACAACATAAATAAAAAAAAACTATCGATTTGTCGATAACATCGATAAAAAGCGGTGCTCTCTCCCTACAATCTGTCAATAGCCGCACGCAAAATTCCGGGCCCTAGATATTATAGTATTTCAAATACTGCCCAACCCTGAATACAAGTAAATTAATAAGCGTTCCTATTGGTTCATGAAGAACACATTTCTCGCACATCTCTGGTGGGGATGCAGCCTAATCGTGTCTATTTTTTCCAGGGCAAAACTTGACCTCCTTCGTCTAGTAGAAATCGAAGCGAAGACTCTCAAAGTGTCCATCGGAGACAAGGATAGCATCATATCTGCGCTGCAGGCTGAGCTGGAGAGCGAGCGGGACAGCAACAAGCAGCTGATAGAAGAGAAGAAGGAGATAGAGAAGAAGTATATAATAGAGAGGGAGGCGTGGGAGGGCGAGAGCGAGAAGTTACAAAATGAATTGAAGAGTTGTAAGGAGCAGTATGATTTGACTATTGAAGGTAAGATTTTGAACATGAAACTAACGTTGGACTCACTCATATTTGAAATAAATCCGGATAACTCAGAGGGGCTACTAAACTCGAAAATCGAAGTTCGTATCGCACCGTCCCTTTCACTCGCGTATTAAATGACATAAGCGTCAGCGGGACGGCAACATCCGTAGTTCGAGTTTTGCACTTTGTAGTATAGGGCCAGGTCTTGGATCGAGTTTAGCTCGACATGTTTCGGGCTAATTCGTAGCCCTTCTTGGAGCAAAGTAAGATTTTTTAAAATGTATTTATAGGGTTTGGCACCTCAAAAGTCATGGTAGCTAAAATATGATGATATTCAAAACATAGCTTTTGCTTCTTTTTAAAACCCGTAAAATAATTCGGACTCTAGGTTCATAATTCATTATTCTTAATAGGTAAATAAAATGTGTGTACTGCCGTTTCGGCAAAATATTTTTCGCCAAATTTTACTTCCCAAAAAACTTATCGCAGTAAAAAAAAATTTACTAACTGTAAAATTGCGACAATTTGTTTTAGCAAATGATTTTTGCCAAATGATAATTTGAGTAAAATATTTTGGCATGTGATACTTTGGGGAACGTTTTTTGCCCATACATTAGTAATCCATTATTGAGATATTGAACTATGAAATGATAATGTCAGGGTTTTAACCCGACTTCCTGAAGGAGGGTTATGTTTTGCGAGCACATGTATGTATGTGGGTATGTATGTCCATTTATTTGGTCCTCGCTGCAGCCTAAACGCTGAACGGATTTTAACGTATAAGGTATTATGGGATTCGTTATAACTGTCGGAGTGATATAGGGTATATAATGTTTCAATATAGCGTCTGCGAAAACAAATATGGCGAAGGAATAAATAAAAATTGTATTGTAACAATATGGGTATGGATATCAAATGAAAACCCTCGGGAGTCCTCTAGTACTTTATAAAGAACAAATTAACACAAATAATAACGGCCGAATGTGCTTTATGAAGCACAAATTGTTCATTTTATAAAGAATTTTAAGAATCCCAGCTACGTCCCACTGCCGGGCACAGGCCTCCTCATAATTAGAGGGCTGGGGCCATAGTTCCCACGCGGGCCCAGTGCGGATTGGGAACTTCACACGCACCATTGAATTGCTTCGCAGGTTGTGCAGGTTTCCTCACGATGCACACGAATTTCGAAAAACTCAGAGGTGCGAGCCGGGGGTTTGAACCAACGACCCTCTGCTTGAGAGGCGATAGGTCTAACCACTAGGCCACCACGGCTTATGGCATAATAATTTTAATAATGTTGAAATAATATCCAAAATAACAAAGTACTACATCTGTTAAAAAAGTTAGGGCTCAGGCAGAAGAACATAAAAATGTAGTTCCTATTTTAACACTTAAAAAAAACTAATTTGCTGTTAATACAATGTTTTAAATGTGTATTTAATAAATATACATGATTTATGTCCCATCATCCATACACCATACATAGCGAGACTCTGATTCACCGAGAACTGATTCTACATAATCGTTAGCTAAAGGATTATTTTATTACAGATATGATAACTTTGCGATAGTGTCGATTACACGAATGGATTGTTCGTACCCATGTTAATTTATAAAAAAAAAGAGTTTTGAAAGAGAGAGAAAAACATTATTCAATAGATCTGTATCTAGTTGTTGGATTTATTGTTGAGAATGAAACGGGAAGAATGGAAATATAAATTAATAATAATTAAAATATTTTAATGTTAATGGCATTGTTATATTACAAATTTGGCACAGTAAATATCATGCGATGATTTCGACATTGGCGAGATGCACGATTATTATATTTTAAAGTGTAATAAATTCGCATTCTCCATTATTGCACAAAAAGTTCACAGACGCGTGTCTCAAGCGGATGGCACTCTTGCTCGCACTGATCCCAACCGGTCCGAGATATCGTGTCCGTGAGCAGTGTCTATGTGTGCGTTGCTCGAGCGCACTTTGTATGTAGATTGATTTCTGAACATGTCTGTTTTGTGGTCCAAGCTATGACGTGCGTTGAGTAGGCTGCACTGGTGCTGCTGTCGCGCAAACTACCGACTGCTTACCCTAGAATCGACCCAATGCACGCAAATGTACCCACGCCCTCTCATTCTAAGAGGAGGCCTGTGTTCCGGTGACCTGAGTGCAGTGGGACGTTACAGGCTGAGATGATGATGATGATGAAGAAATATTATATCTTACTTAATATTATAAACGTTGTTTAATGTTATAAAAGTTGTTTTCGAGGGTCATTACGAATCGTCTCGAGCGAAGATTTGATGATTTCCAGCCTCCCGAACAAGCTGGATTCCGTAAAGGCTTTAGCACCATAGACCACATTCACACGCTCCGCCAGATTATACAGAAGACCGAGGAGTATAATCGGCCACTATGTTTAGCATTTGTGGACTATGAAAAAGCCTTCGATTCAATCGAGACCTGGGCTGTACTGCAGTCCCTTCAGCGATGCCATATTGACTATAGATACATCGAGGTGTTAAAGAGTTTGTACAGCAGCGCCACTATGTCGATCCGGTTGCAGGACGAGAGTACACAACCAATCCAACTGCAGCGAGGTGTGAGACAGGGAGACGTTATTTCTCCGAAACTGTTCACAAATGCGTTGGAGGACGTTTTCAAGCTCTTGGACTGGAACAGGTTCGGCATCAATATCAACGGCGAGTACATCACCCATCTTCGTTTTGCCGATGATATAGTCATAATGGCGGAGTCGCTGGAGGGGCTCAATACTATGCTCAGTGACCTCAGTATCGTCTCCCAACAGGTGGGTCTTAAGATGAACATGGACAAGACTAAAATCATGTCAAATGTCCATGTCACACCCGTGCCGGTTATCGTTGGGAACGATGTACTCGAAGTTGTTGACCACTATGTTTACCTGGGACAAGTTGTCCAGTTGGGTAGGTCCAACTTCAACAAAGAGGTCGCCCGAAGAATCCAACTCGGATGGGCAGCGTTCGGGAAACTTCGTGATGTCTTCTCGTCCAATATTCCGCAGTGCCTGAAGACTAGAGTCTTCGACCAGTGTGTGTTGCCAGTGATGACTTATGGCGCTGAGACGTGGTCCTTAACTGTTGGCCTCTTAGAGAGGCTCAAAGTCACGCAACGAGCTATGGAGAGAGCTATGCTTGGAGTTTCTTTGCGCGATAGAATCCGGAATACGGAAATTCGTCGAAGAACTAAAGTCACTGACATAGCTGGAAAAATATGCAAATTGAAGTGGCAATGGGCAGGCCACATCGCTCGAAGAACAGATAACCATTGGGGGAGAAAAGTCCTCGAGTGGCGACCACGAACCGGAAGACGAAGCGTTGGCAGGCCTCCCACCAGGTGGACTGACGACATCGTGAGAGTAGCGGGAAACCGGTGGATGCAAGTGGCAAGTTGTCGTTCATTGTGGCGTTCTAAGGGGGAGGCCTTTGTCCAGCAGTGGACGTCTTCGGGCTGATGATGATGATGATGAATATTATAAACGCGAAAGTTTGTATGGATAGATGTTTGGATGTTTTGTTACTCTTTCACGCAGAAACTTCGCAAGAAATTTGGCATACAGGTAATATATACCTTGGATTAACATATAGGATAAAAATATCCCGAAATAATGTAGGGTTCCTGTGGGATTACCAATTCTGTGCGAGCGAAGCCGCGGACAAAAGCTAACAGAATAAGTTTTGATTTTTGATCAAACAGCAGGGAATGCAGGCTGAATTGATTGATTATTTACCACTTTCTCTATCTATGCATTATGAAAAAAACGTCATTTATTAGTTATCTATAATTAAAGATATCGCTTGATAACAGATAACACTGTATATGTTTAGTTTCGACTATGCCGTCCAGTTTGTGGGCATAACCTTATTTTGACACGTATGAAAAGTATACGCGTCGGATATTGCAAAGAAAGTCAAATGTCAAGTGTTAAAATGTAGTGTGTGTTACGTGGTGTGTTTATCAGGTTATCTAGAATTGTGATTAGGTTAGGTATACGAAACATATACGCGGGTCATCGTCCATCCACCATTACCTCTCATATTTCGTTTTCTCGATTTTTTTTAACGTACACCACCAATGGACAATATGCACATAGCCATATTTAAAAAGACCACAACATATAGCCGGTGAAATTACTGGCACGTGAGGTATCCCATCTTAGGCCTCTAGGTTGGCAACGCGTCTGCAATACCCCTGGTGTTGCAGATGTTTATGGGCGGTGGTGATCTCTTACCATCAGGAGACCCACGTGCTCGTTTGCCATCCAGTCAAATAAAAAATAAAAAATATACGATTAGTGTTTGTGTTGTTATATTTGTTCGCGTAAACTAATACATTTAGCGGTCAAATTTAAACTGGGATTTTCTTAAATTTTTATAGGTTTTGAATTTGTCAAATTCAAATAAAAAAAAACAAATTCATTTCACGTCTTAAATCGAGTTTAGCTCGACATGTTTCGGGCTAATCCGTAGCCCTTCGTCTTCGGAGCTTCTAAGCCGTGTGAACGCTCTGACTTTATTTTGCCATATCTCTCCGTAAAGATTTGCAATTTTGAACATGAAACTACCGTGAGACTCGCTTATATTAAATATAACGACCCGGATAACTCACGTCTTAAATCGAGTTTAGCTCGACATGTTTCGGGCTAATCCGTAGCCCTTCGTCTTCGGAGGGTCATTATATTTAATATGAGTGAGTCTCACGGTAGTTTCATGTTCAAAACAAATTCATTTATTTCGTCAACATAGGTAAATACAATACGGGGTACTTGTGTAAATGTTATAAATATATTATGGTGTTTTTCATTTATGGTGTATGTATCTGCAGGTGGTAGGACCTTGTGCAAGATTGCTACTACCATCTTGCTCGCTAATCCCGCCGTGAAGCAGCAGTGCTTGCACTGTTGTGTTTCGGCGTGGAGAGTAAGACAGCCGGTGAAATTACTGGCACGTGAGGTATCCCATCTTAGGCCTCTAGGTTGGCAACGCGTCTGCAATACCCCTGGTGTTGCAGATGTTTATGGGCGGTGGGGATCTCTTACCATCAGAGACCCACGTGCTCGTTTGCCATACAGTCGAATAAAAAATGTTTGTAATTTTGACCTTATTGATGTTATAAATGTGGAAGTAACTCTGTCTGTTACCTTTTCACGCTCAAATTGCTGAACTAGTTTAGATATATTCTGTATGGACATATATTGAGACCCTGGGAAGGACATAGGTTAGTTTTAAACCCGTAACACAGCATAGTTCCCGTGGGATAGAACATGAATCCTTCACAGACGTAGTCGCAGGCTAAAACTAGTGTTATAAATTTCACGTACAAACGTATATGTAAATAAGGTAAAAATGGTGGTCCCTACGGACTCTATCACTATGGAACCTTCTGAGGCTGTCTCTGTGGATGTAACGCAGAATGGTCCCCGGTCTTTGGAAAATGGACCCTACAAGGTGTGGTCGAAAGAGTTTGAGAGCAGAGCGCAGTTCTGGAAAGGTAAGTTAATGTCGCCATCTGCATGACGACCAAAGATGTTTGAATAGGTAGGGTAGGGTAGGGTAGGGTAGGGCAGTGATAGGGTAGTACAGGGTAGAGAAAAGGTAGGTATTTCAAATAAAATCAAAGCATACAAAATACCTATGTTTATTATGTTTTTTAAACTTTATCCCTTTCATGAAAGGGAATAATTTTAGTTATTAGAAAATTTTTAATACGCGACAATAATAGAATACATTATTCAAAAAATGCAATAAATATCTCTTACAGAGGTGTACATTCATCAGCTAATATCATCATCATATCAGCCATAGGACGTCCACTGTTGGACATAGGGTATCCCATCAGCTGAAATATTTTGAAACATTTATCGTTGTATCTTCTATATATCGTTGTCTTTATTACAGAGCGAGACAAGCAACACGAGCAAGAGAAAAATGCTCTGAGCGAGGAATTGGAAGCAGAGAGACAGAGTCGGCAGAAGTTGCTCTCTACTCAGTATGAGTTGCAGGAGAGACTGGACTCTTTGCAGAGGTAAGAACATAGCTCTTTTATTAATATAGCTCGCCCTTTTTGTTTATTTATTTGGGTCAAATCTTGAAAGCTAAAGACCCACTTCTTGTGGTCGAATTTACTTGAAATTTGGCATACTTATGTAAATCTGTTGGCCAGGATCGTCTCCGCAGGACGGAACTCCTCGACGGTTAATGGCATCTACTTGAAATTTGCTACAGAATGTATTTTAGATGATAATGCAAGTACACTCACCAAGAAAAGCTTGTATTAAAATGATTTTTCTATCAAAAACTTATTATGGTTGCCATGCCAACGTCGCAGCGGTAGCCAGTGGTTTGGCCTATGTCTCTCAACCAGACGGTCGTGGGTTCGATGTCGGGCTCGCACAAGCGCACATTTTCAGTATATACCATGAGCTGAGAATTACACGAAAGAGAGCCTCCACAGTAGAGATTAAAAAAAAAACAAATTCGACCGATACCTTAAAGACCTCCACTTTTTCGTAGCATCAGGGCCTCTAGACCTTTAAATCTGTCCCTGGGCTTTGATTATTATAGAACTTGAAACTACCGTGAGACTCACTCATATTAAATATAATGACCCGGATAACTCACGTCTTAAAGACGTTTTTCACGTCTTGAGTGCGCGTGTTGCAGCAGCCGCTGCGTCGCGTTGCTCCGAAGACGAAGGGCTACGGATTAGCCCGAAACATGTCGAGCTAAACTCGATTTAAGACGTGAGTTATCCGGGTCATTATATTTAATATTATAGAACTATATATATTTTGTTAATATTTTCAGGGCTCCGGCACCAAAGGAGCACAGGAGGTCTCTCTCGGATGCCAGCAACAACTCACAACAGGAGACGACAGTCGAAGATGTAAGTTACAAGCCGCATCCATAGTTGTCTGTCAGCAGCAGTCATCATATACAACCGGAGACACCGGAGTTAGCACAGATTATTTAACAGATAAAGCCGTGAAAGCCGTGGTGGTCTAGTGGTTTGACCTATCGCCTCTCAAGCAGAGGGTCGTGGGTTCGAACCCCGGCTCGCACCTCTGAGTTTTTCGAAATTCATGTGCGGAATTACATTTGAAATTTACCACGAGCTTTGCGGTGAAGGAAAACATCGTGAGGAAACCTGCACAAATCTGCGAAGCAATTCAATGGTGTGTGTGAAGTTCCCAATCCGCACTGGGCCCGCGTGGGAACTATGGCCCAAGCCCTCTTTTTCTGAGAGGAGGCCTGTGCCCAGCAGTGGGACGTATATAGGCTGGGATGATGATGATGATTTAACAGATAGGTGATACCTATTTTAAGACTCTTTGTCGTCCTGCGAATATTAGGTAACAATCAATGTACATAAAAAAACATTCTGCGTATACTCTTTAAAGGTTCGACCAAACCGCTGCTTAAGAAACGGCGACGGTACGGAATCGCAGTGACTTGCCGTAAACGTCACGACTTTGGTTCGGTAAAGACCTGACGTTAACGGCACGTCACTGCGATTCCGTATTTTAAGCAGCGGTGTGGAGAGCATGCGATAAAAACGGTGCGCATACGGTGCGTCACTGCGATTCCGTGCCGTCACCGTTTTTTAAGGTTTGGTCGCACCTTAATTTGACTGAAATAGGGTTTGTATATCAATGAAAAATATAATGTGGGCATTTCTTTTTTCGATGGTAGTCTTGCCCGACCAGCGTCCTTTATATAGGACTTATTGTATTTTGACATCGAACTCTTTCACAAGTGACATAAATTTATACTACGGTTTCCAAATATTGTAAATGGACTCTTTATAGATACCATTTAACCTTTACGGGGTACTTGTGTAACTCTATTTATAGGTCATAGACGCCAAATAGATTTTTTAACACTATCCCAAGAAAACTATGAAGCTTATGTTCAAAGTCAAAGTCAAAATATCTTTATTCAATTTAGGCTATAACAAGCACTTATGAATGTCAAAAAAAATCTACCACCGGTTCGGAAAAACCTCTGCTGAGAAGAATCCGCCAAGAAACTCAACTAGGTATATATTTTTTTTAAAACAGATTTAAGTACAATATTATTAAATGATATGTTACATCACAAGTATTTAGCACAACTTTATTTTTAACACAGTAGGTTCGCTATTTGAAGGGATCGCTAATGCGGATCGGAATTATTTCCAAATATCCCTGTCCATGATATAATCATTAACTTTATAATACGCCTTTGATATTAATGTGTTCTTAGAGTTGTCGGAGTATGGATGCTGGCGGCATTCTTGGGAGGCCTATGTCCAGCAGACGTCTTTTGGCCGATGATGATGATGATGGTTTCTTGCAGGACTACGGGTATGGTTCAGTGCGGTCTGTGGAGAACTCGCGGCCCGCGCTCGAGGCTGTCAACTGGTCTGCCGGCTCCCATAACGGACCCATGCCGGTATGTCTACACCATAACTAATACAAGGCTCAGACATCGCTGTTTTTAATCCCCGACGCAAAAAGGGACATGTTGTTTTATCATTTGTCCAGTCCGTGGTCCTATTTGTTTTGTAACTCTAACAAAATTGTACTTGTCGCTTGCTTTTGGGGCCGTTCATAAACTATGTCACACCAATTTTGACCATTTTTAGCCCCTTGTCATATGTGTTGCAATTAAAATTGCACTTATTTTGTTCCTGTGTCACTAACCGCCCCTAAATGTGTGACGTAATTTATCGATGACCCCCTAATTGCCGGTTTTAGACACAACTGACTGGAAAATGAAAAGTATTAAATGATTAGAAATTGTTTTTGTAGATCGCTGATGCCGGCCTGGTGTTGCGGATGCAGAACAGAATATCAGCTCTTCAAAGCGAACTGTCCAGGACTACCAAACGGGCCACCGACCTCGAGGAGAGACTTATGAGTAAGTAGACTTTTTAAGAAAAAAGAGTTACTTATGGCAAATGATCATTATGGCAAACATTACATTATGTATTGCTCTTATATGTATGAATTCCAATGTAAATCCGAATCAACTAGATAAGCAAACAAGGCGTCATAAAATTAAATCTCTAGATCACAGCAGGTGATCGGATTATTTTAACCGAATACTCCTGTTAATATTTTCCAGGATGCTAAAAATGTATTGTATACTTTATTATTTTCTCAGGCCGACTGTCTTCTCCACCCACCAACCCCAATCTGGACAGATTCAAGGTCGAGGAGCTGGAGATCGAGAATAAGAAGCTTCGTGAGCATGTGGAACGCTTACGAGCATCAGGAGACAGTATTTTACTGTCCAAGGAGGTTATAGGTTAGTGCTTGATTCTTTTGACATCGGCTTCCCATCAACCACCTTCAGGTGGATAGCTAAAGGAGAAATTAAAAAATGGTTCAAATTCATTTTGTAGACCAACTGGGCGTGATGCAGAAGGAATTGGACAGACGACGCGATGAGTGCATTCAACTGAAGAGCGTGCTAACTAATCACGTAAGTAATTATTTTACTTACTGATGCCGAATTGTGAACCCAAAGCACTTCTAACCGTAGAATTTCGTCTAGAAAAGGAAAATATTTGGTATAATCTTAGCTGACAATAACGAATTTTCCTGAACATAGGACAAAATATAATGGATTTATCGCATTTTGACACGTTCTCAAAAAGTACAATTCAATCGATTGCAAAATTATACAATTAAACGTAACGTCCGGTCGTAAAATTTGGTCACAAACGAAATTAAAACACATAATAACATTGAAATCTTGTAATTCTTCGGTAAACAGTCTTTGTTTTCTCATGTCATGATTATGTATGTCTAGTTTTATGAGAAGTAACAAATAAATTTACTTAATTTTTTCAAGGAAATACTGTGACCTGTAGAGGAACGATTTAATTTATTGTTATAGTTATTTACCGTTGCTTTGCTCGTGTAAGTAAAATGTATACTGCCGTGAAAGAAAACATATTTTTATGAACAAAATCTCAAAATCTCTATTTATTTTGGGGGAGGCCTATGTCCAGCAGTGGACGTCTTTCCGCTGACATGATGATGATGATGATGAACAAAATAACACATTAAATAAAACTACTTTTCAAAATGTAGTAATTAATGTACAATTCATTTATTGTTAATTTCGTCGATTTCTTGGAGCGATAGGAAAGTGGCTTTTTACATGCATTCATATGTATGTGTCACTGTCACGCAGACGTAAGAACTCCTAACGATTGTGTAAAATACTATTAGGGTTTGAAATAATTCTAGTTTTCGTTTGTTGATGTTTTATTCACAACTGTCCAAACATAAGCATTAAATAATAGTGACGTTATCCTGCCCGTCCGTCACACGGATTTATCTTAAACAAATAGATTTATCATATGATTTGATACTAAAATAAACATGGCATATTTTTAGTGTACACACATCTATTTGGCTATCGGACGTCTGTCTAAAATATGTGAATATTTTTAGTTCTTATTGATTATCTGTTTGGATCTCAGAAGATTTTCATATCTGTGATATTTACTTGTCGATCAAGTTGATTGATTTTTGAAAAATATGGAAGTTGTTGAAGAAAATATAGTTGCAAAGAAACTGGTTAAAGTGCCGCCTTCTAGAGAGTTGAAACTGTCGAAGCTTTTCATACTGGATCACCCGTTGGCTCGAAGTAATTTAATGCAAGGTTTTAAAAAGGTATTTTAAGTAATATCTTAAACTAAGCTCAGTTTAGACTTGCAAGAAAAATGGTGCAAGTTGTATTATAGATGTAGTGGAAGAAGTTTTTACACAAACCAAGTCGAAATCAATCATATGCCAATGTCATAAAGACTTTGACATGGAAAAACTTTTCTCACTTTAACTATATATATACATTGGTAGGTCGTAAAGGGAACGAGCTTGAAGTTTCAATCTTCCGCGTCTAAACTGTACTTAATATTGCAAGTTACCAAATATAATTACGTGACAAAAGCGTCTAAATGCATGGAATACAAATTTTCACAATAATTGAGCGTGATACGAAACTAGAAAGTAATACGGATGACTTAAAAATCATCAATATCTGTTGTAAAATAAAAAATATATGCGCAAATAAAGTTTGCCATCTCTTGCTAGAAAAATGACGCTATAGTACATGCCGGCTCTCTGTTTAATTGACAATTTGAAACGTCCATATTCTTCAATTTTTGAGTAATTTAAAAATATCGTCCTCAACCCAACAAATAAAATAATCTTTTCATAATTATGACAACTAAAAAAATTCACTAAATCACTGCTAAAATCTGAAATTTTAAATTCTTTATTAGTTCGTTCCAAAAATGCATTGAAAAATTTCACCTTGTATGCCTTGACTCAGGCTGCAATACAGCACGGATTTAAACACATGTTCAACGGTTCTCTAAGTTTTTGTGGTACTCGTTTTTCCGGCTCGAAGGACCATTTATGTGGACGCCGGTTCGCACTGATTCTAGTGTTCAATTTAAGGGAAAACTCGGAGAGGTAAAAACAACCATGAGGTGAGCAGTAGTAGAAGTATATTGTGAAAAAAAGGACCGGAAAAAGAGACCGGATTTTACGTTCATACTACCAACACAATACTCTAATTGGTATTGCCAACAGTTACCTAAAAACAAATTCTTGGATTATTAAGCACATTATTTCCTTTCTTTTCCCAAAACAGAAAAAAACCGGAAATACGGAATGGTTCCAAACATTGAAAAATGTCGTAAGTCCAAATACAACAAGACGATACAAAACGACCGCTTTTCATATACCTAATACAAATGTAGTGAACAATCCGGTCCCATCGTGATAATTCGGAATACACGAATACGTTCGAATGCTGCCGACGTGTCTATGAACTATTGTATTAATAAGAGATGTTTGTATTAAATAATTAGTTTTTGCTAAAAAAAACATTTTTAATACCAGCTTTTTTTTGCTGACTGTACTTTTTGTCGACTTTACTCGCATTGTCACCCAGACTACATTTGAATACCAAATTTCAAGTCGATGCCATTAACGCATTCACTGCCATCGACGCGTATATGCGTTTTTGGAACTTCCTCCAGTGCCGCTGTCATAATTATTCATACATTTTGAACGCACATGTGCGTCGGTGGCACCTGTGGTCATTCAAGCCAAGTCAGGTGGCAGTGAATGCGTTAACCGTTGAAGAAGAGTTCCGTCCTGGGAGACGATGCTAGCCGGACTACCAGGATGTCACTTGTAGATTATTGTATTGTCACGCAATTTACATAAGTATGCAAAATTTCAAGTCAATCTGACTACTGGGAAAATATAGAGAATTCAATGTAAACAAAAATTGCATAACGATATTTACTTAGGTGTAATAATCGATTGGATATATACTCTATGTCGATTATTAATCTTCTCTCTCTTTTACGCTGTGTTGATGGTTAGTGAGGGTGACTGAAGTAGCATAAGAAATACGAACGCTTCCGAGATAATACGATGCGGAAGGGTTATTCACTACATTTGTACTTTGTTGACAGTACTTGCAATTTTATATTAGTATTCAGAGCCCAGAATTTTCGCGGCATTTTTGATCTGTCATAGTAACTTCTCGCTTATCGACTTCCGATATTCAATCGATATATCGATACGCAACATGATAAAAAAGATTAAAAGTAGATGTTGACAATAGACGGTTTTATCGTTAAAGAGCGATTCCAATTAACTTTTGAGCAGTCGAAATTGTGAAATAGTCATAAATATGCATTATGCAATGAAAACAATTAATAGTTAACAATTTTTAATTTAGTAATTTAATTTCATGTTCAAAGTCTGTTTTAGTGCAAATATGTGTTCCATTAGTGTCTTTATAAAAGATACTAGCTTTTGCCCGCAGCTCCGCCTGCGTGGTATTCGGTTATCGCGCGCTGTTCCCTCGGGAACTGTGCATTTTCCGGGATAAAAAGTAGCCTATGTCACTCTCGGGCCCATAAACTATCTCTATGCCAAAAATCACGTCGATCCGTCGCTCCGTGACGGCGTGAAAGACGGACAAACACACAAACATACATACTTTCGCATTTATAATATTATAGTATGGATTACGATTATCGATATAATTTCTTTATTATTATTATTCCTCTTGATGGCGGCCTGAAGGCCAATGTCAGTTAGGATGAGGGTTTCGGTTGACGTAGAGTCGATAAGTGGAAATCACTATGACAGATCAAAAATGGCGCGAAAATTCCGGGCTCTGAGTATTACCAAATCGTGTTACTAACAGTTCTGAATTTATTGTTTATGCTAAAAAATTACTACAAAGTCTTACTCCTTTGCGTTATTCAACGGCCAGAAACACGACATTTTCCTAAAGCGATAGAGAAGTAAAATCGGAAGTACTGTCCTTTCGTATTGATTGTATAATGCATGAATTATCGATTTTTTTCTACCACATATTTGATGTGTCGATTTTAGTTATAAGTAAAGTTATATTTTTGTGTATTTTTTAGAGACTGTTTCACTACTCGCTTATAAGTTACTGATATTTCTGACATGCTAGTACCTGTGATGCTGTCTTTGTTTATTCGGTTGAAATAAACTCATCTCATACACCGTGTTTTTCTTGATTCTCGTTAACTTTGGCAGATGGCTCATTGATAAAAAAAACTTGTTGTTGTTTCTTTAAAAAATATGGCTCTGTCCATTGGAGGACAATTTTGCCAGTGTCTAGTAGTTTTTGCCGTTGTACGGTAAAAAAATTCTAGAAAACGAAATATGAGAGGTGATGGTGGATGAACGATGACAGCGTGAATTCTCGGTATTTTTTTTTAAATGACAACTTTACAGTCATTCTTACTTGACACGTGGCATTGACGTGACAATTAAGAGACAAAAAAACATTGATAGCCTAGTTTTGCTAAATATAATATCTGTAAACATTTTGATTCTTATTAATTATCTTAATTCTTGATTAAAAGTCAAGCCACTAGTGTTTTGGATAAATTAAGGTTAACGGAAATAAAAAATAACACTTTTAGTATCCGTAACTTATAAGAGAGTGGTGATAAAAGCCATTATTTTACTAATTTGTTTTTTTTTTTCAATTTACGCATTCTGTTGCGACCATTGCATGGTATTTATTTTTTATTAATACTTTTTTCATATCTTTGTCATGTTCATGTATAGTCAGCATCAAAAGTAGCGGATCCCTTTTTACTCTGACGCATTAACACATTTAGGGGCTGTTTCACGATCCATTGATTAGTGTTAACTGACGGTTAAATGTGATGTCGTCTGCGTCTATTCTAACAAAACAAATAGATACGGCATCACATTTAACCGTCAGTTAACACTAATCAATGCACTAAGCCGTGGTGGCCTAATGGTTTGACCTATCGCCTCTCAAGCAGAGGGTCGTGGGTTCGAACCCCGGCTCGCACCTCTGAGTTTTTCGAAATTCATGTGCGGAATTACATTTGAAATTTACCACGAGCTTTGCGGTGAAGGAAAACATCGTGAGGAAACCTGCACAAACCAGCGAAGCGATTCAATGGTGCGTGCGAAGTTCCCAATCCGCACTGGGCCCGCGTGGGAACTATGGCCCAAGCCCTCTTGTTCTGAGAGGAGGCCTGTGCCCAGCAGTGGGACGTATATAGGCTGGGATGAACACTAATCAATGGATGGTGAAACAGCCCCTTATTGCCAATCTTGTGTCGTAAAGTACGGTCGAGGAAACTGACTGATGCACGTGCCAGGATGGAACCATTTCATAATTGTAGCTCAAAGGTTCCTTGAATCGCGATTCAGTTGACTCAATTATCGCGTTCACTGCCACCGACGCACATATGCGTTTTCGGAGCTTCGCCCAGTGACGCTGTCGTAATTATTCATACATTTTGAACGCACATGTGCGTCGGTGGCACCTGTGGAAGTCAGGTGGCAGTGAATGCGTTATACGTGGCTGTAAAACGACAAAGTACAAAAGTCTGCTACTTTTGTTGCTGACCCTATCTCTGTACTATTCGGCTATGTAAGACTTTAAAGTTAAGACTATCCGTTGACAAGTTCGTACGTGGTACTCGGTAGAATCCTGTCGCGGAGATCATCCCAGAAAACCATTGTGATTACAAACAAGTATTAGACAAAAACACATCTGATGTAGAATTCACAGACGCGTGTCTCAAGCGGATGGCACTCGCGCTCGCACTGGTCCCAACCGGTCCGAGATATCGTGTCCGTGAGCAGTGTTTATGTGTGCGTTGCTTGAGCGCACTTTGTATGTAGATTGAATTCTGTATCTGTTTTGTGCTTGAGCGGAGCGAGGCAGCGGAACGGTGAGCGAGAAAAATTCTACCAATAGAATTGTATGAAATCTCCGTTCCTCTCCAGTGGACAAGGAGTTGGTGACTAGCTTATAGCTCATACAAACCTTGAAGCGGAGCCAGGAAGCGTAGCGGAGAAACGACCGTGGGTGGCAAATCACGTCCTATACCACGAAGTGCAAAACTCGAACTTCGTATGTTGCCGTCCCGCTGATGCCTACGTCATTTAATACGCGAGCGAAGGGGACGGTGCGATATGAACTTCGGTTTGCGAGTTTCATAGTAGCGCCCTGTGCGCAACTTCGCTGCGCATTACCCCTCGCCCCGCTCCGTTGCTCCGCTCTAGTGCACATGCAACCTTATAGCGCCTACAGACTCACGCGAGAAGTCTCGGCGAGAAGTCTTGCCGAGAAATTGCGCGAGAACCGAGAAGGCATCTACACTCATGCGACCTTCTCATTCGCATTCTCGATCGTTATCCGGAATGGACGACAGTGCAGCGGCTTGCATCCCATAAAATAGGCTCTGAATGAAAATGTTCTATGAACTTTAATTCTAATGCGTTACTCCACATTTTATAGCACTGAATTACACTTGTAAACACGACAACGTCGACAACACACAATTAAGTCCACGGTCGCACTGAGACCGAACAAGAATGTAATACCGTTCTCGTGTCTCGCCCGAGAAACCCTTTGAAAATACCGACACCGATCGGAGAACAGGCGAGCGCGAGAACGAGACGGCGAGAAAGCGATCACATTCACGCTTCTCGGGTGTTCTCGGGGGTTCTCGGCGTGAGTCTGTATGCGGCATTATACACTTAGATATAGATACATTTCCAAGAACCTATATAGTCTTACATAGCCGGTCCATCTACATCCCTTCGTCATTCTAATCTGACCTTTATTGCTATAGACGGTGAACCTAAAGTCGCTTACGTCGTCCAGCTATGGTTCCGATGTTGATATTGTCAACGAAGATGGCGAGTTGGCTACGGCGTATGAAACACAGAAGGGTATTAACAGGTAAGAGTAGCTACATAATACAGCATTTTAGGGTTCCGTACCCAAAGAGTGCCAACGGGACCCTATTACTGAGACTCCGCTGTCTGTCCGTCTGTCTGTCACAGGGCTTTATCTCTTGAGCCGTAATAGCTAGGCACTTGAAATTTTCACAGGTTATGTGTTACTGTGCCCGCTATAACAACAAATATTAAAAATAAAATAAAGTTACAAATTGGAGGGGGTCGTCATTCAAGAAACGTTAATTTTCAGCGTTTTTTGGTTGCTAGGCGTTGTTAGGCGTTGCTAGGCAGCTAAGGTCACAGCTGCTAGGGGCAACGCAAGTGACCCTATGTTGTTGTTTGATTCTTCTTGACGAGTACTTTGGTAACCTGGGGCAAAAAGTACCAAAAAAGCTGGTATTAGATTTTTTAACAAAAACTTATCAGTGAACTGTTTTTAAAACATTGTACGGAACGGAACCCTTCATGTAAGAGTCCGACTCACACTTGACCGTTTTATTTTTATTCTCGGCCGCTGCGCCAGCTTTTCTTGTGGTTCCTCGATGGTGTGACGGAACTCTACATTTGCTAACTACCACATGTATTACAGACAATTGCAAGAAGAACTGTTGGCCGAGAAGAAGTTCTACTCCGAGCATATTTCCAAGACGAAGACGGAAATAGACCGGCTGAGAGAGGAAAACGAGAAATACCAGAAGTAAGTTCAGTCCAATCCAAGTACAGTAGAGTGTAGAAGTAACACTTCAAGAACAGGAAAGAAAGTTATGATACAAAATTAAATAAAGTTTATTCCAGACAAGCCTATGGGGCTTGAACGAGCCATTGATTGAAATTTTAATAAATTAAATGGAATTAAACTACAAATTAAATTACAAATTGAATTACAAATTAAATTACAAATTAAATTACGAATAAAATTACGAATTAAATTACGAATTAAATTACGAATTAAATTACGAATTAAATTACAAATTAAATTACAAATTAAATTACAAATTAAATTACAAATTAAATTACGAATTAAATTACGAATTAAATTACGAATTAAATTACGAATTAAATTACGAATTAAATTACGAATTAATTTACGAATTAAATTACCAATTAAATTACAAATTAAATTACGAATTAAATTACAAATTAAATTACGAATTAAATTACGAATTAAATTACGAATTAAATTACGAATTAAATTACGAATTAAATTACGAATTAAATTACAAATTAAATTACAAATTAAATTACAAATTAAATTACGAATTAAATTACGAATTAAATTACGAATTAAATTACGTATTAAATTACGAATTAAATTACGAATTTAATTATGAATTTAATTACGAATTAAATTACGAATTAAATTACGAATTAAATTACGAATTAAATTACGAATTAAATTACGAATTAAATTACGAATTAAATTACAAATTAAATTACAAATCAAATTACAAATTAAATTTAATTAAATTACAAATTAAATTTAATTAAATTACAAATTAAATTGAGTTAAATTAAAAATTAAATTGAGTTAAATTAAAAAATTAAATTGAGTTGAATTAAAAATATTTTAAATTTTATTTAATAATTACAAATTACAAAGGAAATTTAATATAATTACCAAATTAATTGAATTAAATAGGCGACTAAAAAAAAACTGTTTAGTCCGTCAGTTTGATAATTAAAAAATATTGTAGGTACACGTATTTTTCCTTTTGTTTGACAAACACAAAATGACGAAGATACAGTGCTTAGAAGTTTCGAGTGAAGTTACTATGGTACGATTCTTACCTAATAGTGACATCACAAGCCCCCACCCCGGAAGTTTGATGATCTATAGCTTCGATTTTTAATAATTTGATAAACCAAAAAATACGTGTCCCATATTTTTCATAATCTAACTGTCGGACTGAATAGAATGATATTTTTAACTCAGTCGGCCCTACTACAAAATGTTGATTTTTAGGATCCTAAGCGGTGAACTGAGCCAGGAACCGAAGAACAAAGAGCAAGAGTTCGCACAAAACGAGATCATAAAGCTCGCCGCTGAAAGTCTAGCTTTACAGGTAAAGGATGAAACAAAATTATTAAAAGAAAAAAATATATATTTACATATACACCATTCAAGGGATGCTGGTTGCCGTGGCAGTGCAGGCAGGCTTAGACATTCTAATCTACAAATCCCAACTGCATCGATATTGGGGGCTACTACGAAAATCGACGTTCGTATCGTACCGTCCCTCTCACTCTAGTAATAAATAATATTAGCACCAGCGGGACGGCAAGAAACGAAGTTTGAATTTTGCACTTCATAGTATAGCCTAGTGGGCCCTCGCGTACTTTATAAAGGACGAATTAACACTAAGACTAAGGGCCGA
The DNA here is from genome assembly GCF_025370935.1 of Choristoneura fumiferana. Taxonomy (NCBI): domain Eukaryota; kingdom Metazoa; phylum Arthropoda; class Insecta; order Lepidoptera; family Tortricidae; genus Choristoneura; species Choristoneura fumiferana. The sequence continues at coordinate 7,934,695 of NC_133498.1, read as the reverse complement.
ACGTACTTCATAAAGTACAAATGGTTCATTGAAAAAAGAATCTTGAGAATTTTGAAACAATATCCCAAATAATATAATATATGATTTTGCAGGTGGTAGGACCTTGTGCAAGGTCCGCCCGGATTGCTACCACCATCTTGCACTGTTGTGCTTCGGCGTGGAGAGTAAGACAGCCGGTGAAATTACTGGCACTTGAGGTATCCCATCTTAGGCCTCTAGGTTGGCAACGCGTCCGCAATACCCCTGGTGTTGCAGGTGTCTATGGGCGGTGGTAATCTCTTACCATCAGGAGACCCACTTGCTCTGCACTTCACTACCCAAAGAGAGAGTATACCAAGACTTAAGCTATCTAAAGTAGATACCAACGTACGCTCAATCAAAGAACCTTATTGTTTGAAACATTCGCGAAGCTCAATCATTTATAATAATATCTTATTGTATTATTTGTGTTTGTACAGGAACGCGTCGACAAACTATCAGAGAGTTGTCGCCGCTACAAGAACCAGATACGTCTGCTCGTAACGCGCCTGCGCGAAGCCGGAGTTAATGACGTCAGCGATATACTCGACGGGAGCGGTACGGACACTACCTTAACGTGTTAACCTACAAGCTCAACGGATCACTTCACTTTCCATAATTTTATTTGCCATAATTTCACTTGCTATACCAACGTTTGCCATAAAATTATAGAATCGTGCGGTGTTCCGGTTTTTTAACGTCATCGGGTAGTTCTATGAGAGTTTCCACCGCTATTAGTTTCCTGTCGCTTATACTGAAGAAATGATTTAGGTAAAATGGAAGGATTATACAGAGTGATTTCAGAAAGAATGAGCGTCAAACATACTTTAATGTTTTATGCCTTAATTTGTTTTGTACAGCAACCAAAACATAAAGAAACTCGAATGAATGGAGATAATCACCCTACTCTTTCAATCTTTATTTTCATGTTGATTGACTTTGGCGTAATGTGACATAATTACTCATAATTTCTTAAAGTGTTCTAGCAAAGACAGTTAGTTTCAAAAAAGGTTGGAGATTAAAAAGTAGGGTGACCATAATTTCAAGTTAAACCCCGAAATCATCCTGTATAAAGCTATATGGTGTGCATGCTACTTACAATTCATTAAAATTTCTTGTTCACGGTCTCTAATTTCTTCAATATATGCGACAGGACACTGATAGCGGTTGACACGCTTGTAGAACTATGCCATCTTATAAAATGCAATACGTTAGGTTAGGTTAGTTTAGTTTAATAAAATAATATAATAATAATAAATATCACGGGACAATTCACACCAATTGACCTAGTCCCAAAGTAAGCTTAGCAAAGCTTGTGTTATGGGTACTAAGCAACGGATAAATATAATTATATAGATAGATACATACTTAAATACATAGTAAACACCCAAGACCCGAGAACAAACATTCGTATTTTCATTCGTATTTTTTTAGTTTAATATAAATTCTGCAGAAAATACTGTTTCAGACATAAATTTGCAGGTGGTAGGACCTTGTGCAACCATCTTGCTCGCTAATCCTGCCGTGAAGCAGCAGTGCTTGCACTGTTGTGTTTCGGCGTGGAGAGTAAGACAGCCGGTGAAAGTACTGGTACTTGAGGTATCCCATCTTAGGCCTCTAGGTTGGCAACGTAACGCATCTGCAATCCTCCTGGACATGCAGGTGTCTATGGGCGGTGGTAACCTCTTCCCATCAGGAGATCCACATGCTCGTTTGCCATAGCAAACGTTTTGCGTTTATATAGCAAATAAAACTTTGAACTTTTGAACTTTTTGAACCATCCAGTCGAATAAAAAAAAACTATGGCAAATGAAAATTATGGGAAACGATGCATTATGGCTTATGAAATTCGGGCAAACGGTAGAGAACCCTAGCTGACGCTTGCGCGGCGCGGGTGGCCGCCTGTTGAGCAATAGTGTGAGCAGCGCTGACTGCGCGCGTCGCGTGCATAGGATTGTACCTGCACCCGCCCGCAGGCGTGCGCCCGCGCAGTCCACCCGCGACAGATAGCGTAGGGCCTTACTGTGCACTGCCGTAGAAAAAAAGCGGAGCGGCAAGAGCATAAAACGAGCCATTTTACCCGAAACGTTCGTATAGCCATCCGAGCTGGTACGGCGAGGGTGAATAGATACGTCGAGGGGAAAATGGGTTTATTGCTCGAGTTTTACTCTACTTTTTACTTTGATTGCGTTTAAATATCTCGAAATGATTTCGATAACATTGTAAAAAGTAGACAACACCAATTATTATTGTAAAATACTTTTGTTTGAAACAAAAAAAAAGCATGTATTTGCTACGTTCATTTTTGTTTCAGACGTCGTGGTGCCACAGAACGCTTCTCTCGCTCCCGAGATAGCGCCAGTCACGCGCAAGAAAGAGAGGGAGTATCTCGGCATGTTCGAATACAAAGTGCAAGACGAGGGGACCATAATAAAGAAACTTATACTGGGTAGGTATACTTTTAACCTATAACTTTAGACTATCTTTTTGCATTTTTTTTTTTGTATAATTTTTTGGACTATAAAGTAATGACGAGGTTTAAACCATGAACTTTCTCAATTTAAGGGCTAAACCCTCTTTAATTTTCCGTGATTTCGTACCTAATATATTGAATCAGATGTTGCTTTGCGCAGGTCCATATCAATAAACTAAAACAATTACTTTGCTCACCCGCGACCTTATGATAGCTACGTTTATGCAAGATATGTGTGTTCATGCAGTTCCTCCGCCTCCACACTGTAAGAACACCCACAAATCACACAAACCCATCTATCACCACCACACTACACTAACGCGTTTCGAACTCAATTAGAGCTAATCTTCAGAGCAATATAATAGAACACCATGCTACCAGATGTTAGACAGATGTGTAGTGTGGTGGTGGTGATAGATGGGTTTGTGTGATTTGTGTGTGTTCTTACAGTGTGGAGGTGGAGGAACTGCATGAACACGCATATCTTGCATAAACTTAGCTATTGTAAGGTCGCTGGTGAGCAAAGTTATTGCTTTAGTTCATTGATTACATAAATATTACATAATATCAAAAAACTTTAAACTGATATCAAAAATACATACGTTACCTAATGAGTAAAATGACATCAATAACTTGCAACAAATAAAACGAAAAATATCCTTGGGGGTTGCCAAGATGATTTTCCGATTCAGTGAGCAAGCTGTTCATCGAGCGTCCCTCCCCCCTCCCTATAAAATATAAACTATTGGGTGGAAAATTTTTTAAAAATTCAGGATGGTAGTAAGTATATCAAAGTTACAAGGAAAATCATAACGGCTAAGATTGATTGAGAATTATTAGTAGTTTAAGAGTAAATAGCAGCCTAAGGTATAAAATATACCTAAACTTGGAAGATTCCGTGTAAAATACGAAATCCTTAGAAAAATATTACTCAATTTTTTCGTAATGGCTACGGAACCCGATCATGGGCGCGTCCGACACGCTCTTGGCCGGTTTTATTCCAAGTTCGCTAACCTATACCCGTTTGCCGACAGACCTGAAGCCCAGAACAGCCATGTCCCTCCTGCCCGGTCTGCCGGCGTACATCTTGTTCATGATGCTGCGGCATATGGACCACGTGGACGACGAACCCAAGATGCACCAGCTGATGAAGGCGTTCAGGAACGGCGTTAAGAAAGTGTTGAAGAAGAGGGCCGACAGTGTGGAGTACAATGCGCTGTGGCTTGCTAACATGCTCAGGTGAGATTCCAATAAACAAGCTCCATAAAAGAATATGTTAAACCGACTAATTATTTTTGGGAGAGTGGGGGAAGATTGTAGATTGCTAAAATAATATCCTACTAATATTTATAATATTATATATATATATATATATATATATATATTATATATATATATTTATAATATTATTAATATTAGTAGGATATTATTATATATATATACATATATTTATTAATATTATTATATTATAATAATATTATAAATGTGAAAGTTTGTGAGTGAGTGAGTATGTTTGTTACTTCTTCACGCTGAAACGGATGTACGGATTTGGATGAAATTTGGCGTAAAGTTAGTTTGTAACCTGGATGTTTTAACATAGGATACTTTTTATCGTGATACTCCCACGGGATAGGGATAAAATCTCCAAATAACAACTGCTGGGCTTAGAGTCATGAAATTTGGTATGTAGGTAGCTGCACGTCTGGGATAACACATAGGCTACTTTTTATCCCGATATTCCCAAGGGATAGGAATCAAATCTCGAGACAACAACCGCTGGGCTTGGAGTCATGAAATTTGACCATGATTGTTTTAATTTTAACGTAAATGAAAACAGCGATTTAATTTTCGGCAATTCCCACGGGAATTTTTAATAATCCCGGAATTTCAATTCAGCTGCAGGACCTAACTAGTAAGTAATAAATCAGTCAGATTTTCAAAACAAGCATGATATTAAAAATACATAAGAATACAATTAACAAAAGGCTCGCAAAGGTTAAGGAAAAGGTGTGAGGTTTGTGTGAGAGCGGGGAGACTTTAGTTGTATTTACTGCCCGAATCCCATTCGTTAATTAATCGTCTCTTAGTCTGAAATTGGCTCTCTTAAGGTTATTATTTCAATGGGATACGTTCACCTTTATCTCTTTCTCTTGTTAACTGTTATTTCATGTGTTTTATGTACAATAATAGTATTTTATGCAACTTTATCGTAATAGGGGTCCTTAAATCACGAGTGTGGGTTTATTATAGGGTCACATGAGTGTTTTAAGGCCTAATTACGTACAGTTGCATACAATATTTTATCTATATCCATATATTAAATCCTCTATCATGTGTTCCGCGAACCATTGAGAATGACCTGCATTAACTCTAACTCTAACTAGGTAGGTATGTCTGCCCCACGAGCTGCGCCCGCGACGACCTGTTGCTGCACGTGGTCGCGGCGCCCCCCAAATGCTGTAATGATGTATGAAATCTCATTACAATACAGCCGTGTTGATAATAGAATCCAATGCTGAATGAATGTAATGCTGGTATTACCTATGGTTTTTGAACGCATAATTGAGGATTTACTATATGGGTGTAGATAAAGAGTTATACAATACAACACACTTGCAGATTGTTGAACAACCTCCGCCAGTACAGTGGAGACGCGATCTACCAAAAAGAAAACACGCCGCGTCAAAACCAACAATGCCTCCGCATATTTGACTTGTCGGAGTATCGGCAGCTGCTGAGCGACACCGCTGTCTGGATATATCAAGGTCAGTGCCATTATTATCATTGTCATTATCATAATAATTTTCACACTATCTTAAAATTTTCGTATGCTCGTCAGGCGTAATCAACTTACTGGAGCGTCAAGTCGAACGTCTGATCGTCGGCGCCATATTGGAGTACGAGGAGATCAGCGGTCTGTCCGGTCCGGCGCGCGCGCCCCCGTCCCCGCCCGGCGCCGGCCCCGCGCGCCTCAAGCAGCAGCTTGCGCAGGCGCACGCCACGTTACGCGCCCATCATAACAGTGCGCCGCTCACTGTCAGCATATTTAAACAGGTAATCATCATCATCATCGTCATCATTGGTGGCTGTCGGGGCTAAAGCTGCTAATTAATTGGCATCTTCATCAGTGGCTGTCGGGCTTACCCCCCTTTGAGCAGCTAGGTAACTATCACCATCATCAGCAGCCGTCGGGCCTCTTCAACCCTCAAGCAACTAAGTAAAAAAGGTTGCCTGGAAGAGATCGCTCTTAAGCGATAAGGCCGCCTATTGCTCACCTTGTAATTTTAATAATTTGTTGTCTGTATCGCTTACTATGTCTGGTGTACAATAAAGAGTCTTTGTATTGTATTTTATTGTAACTGTCATCATCATCATCGACCTTCGGGCCTACCTCCTTTTTTTTTTTTTTTTTTATTCGTCTGGATGGCAAACGAGCAAGTGGGTCTCCTGATGGTAAGAGATCACCACCGCCCATAGACAACTGCAACACCAGGGTATTGCAGATGCGTTGCCAACCTAGAGGCCTAAGATGGAATACCTCAAGTGCCAGTTATTTCACCAGCTGTCTTACTCTCCACGCCGAAACACAACAGTGCAAGCACTGCTGCTTCACGGCAGGATTAGCGAGCAAGATGGTGGTAGCAATCCGGGCGGATCTAGCACAAGGTCCTACCACCATTATTTTCGCTAACTAGCATCATTATTTTCGGCCATCGGGCCTACAGCCCTTCGAGTAATTAGGTAACTGTCGCATCAATGACCTGTCTTAAGTTACTGTCATCTGCAATCCATTTTTTCTTCTAGTAGCTATCTGCCATATCGATCACGTTAAAAATCCAATCAATAAAACTTGTACCAGTTCAAGATATTATGAACCATTCATCATTTCAGTTGTTCTACTACATCTGCGCGTACAGCTTGAACCAGCTGCTGCTGCGTAAAGACTTGTGCTGCTGGGCCAAGGGGCTCCAGATCCGGTACAACATCAGCCATCTCGAGACCTGGATCAAGGAACAGCTCGCCGAGTACGGACAGAAGAGCGTGAGTATAGAAAATGGTGTTCAATAACTAAAATATTTAATACGATGTTCTTCCGAAATTTTTTCCGTCCCAATGTGTGTCTTGTGTATCGAATATATTATGTTAATAAATGTCTCTCTATTAATAAAGTGCAACCCCAAAAAGGGGTGACACAGAACAAACGTTCTCAGACATTCTGTCTGTGATCTTGACCTTTCGAAGACGCCTTGTATTTGTGACCTTGACATTTCAAAACATCTTGTAGTTGTGACCTTGACCTTTTGAGACATCTTGTATTGTAATCTTACCCTTTTTAGACACATCTTACATTTGCGACCTTGACATTTCGTATTTGTGACCTTAACCTTTTGATTAGCTGTATTTGTGACCTTGACCTTTGGAGACATCTTGTATTTGTGACCATGACCTTTTGATGCGCCCTATATTTATAACCTTGACCTTTCTTTAACCATATTTGCTTGAATAATCTATATTAAACCTTGTATTCCAGGTTGAAGAGATTCTGAGCGTGCTCAAACCGATCACGCAAGCAGTGCAGCTGTTACAGGCCAGGAAGTCTATGGCGGATGTACAGAGCACAGTCGATATGTGCTCCAACCTCACCGCCATGCAAGTCTGCAAGGTAAGTCAGAGTCCAGTCAAAATCGAGTCAAAATCAAGTCAATGTTGAGTCGAATTCGGGTCATAAGCTGAATGAAAGTCAGGTTAAAGATAAGACAAAGTCGAGTCAAAATCAAGTCAATGTTGAGTCGAATTCGGATCAAAAGCTGAATGAAAGTCAGGTTAAAGTTAAGTCAAAATCGAGTCAAAATCGAGTCAAAATCAAGTCAATGTTGAGTCTAATTCGGGTCATAAGCTGAATGAAAGTCAGGTTAAAGATAAGTCAAAATCGAGTCAAAATCAAGTCAATGTTGAGTCGAATTCGGGTCATAAGCTAAATGAAAGTCAGGTTAAAGATAAGTCAAAGTCGAGTCAAAATCAAGTCAATGTTGAGTCGAATTCGGGTCATAAGCTGAATGAAAGTCAGGTTAAAGATAAGTCAAAATCGAGTCAAAATCAAGTCAATGTTGAGTCGAATTCGGGTCATAAGCTGAATGAAAGTCAGGTTAAAGATAAGACAAAGTCGAGTCAAAATCAATTTAAAGTTGGATCAAAGTCTGTTCACGTCATAATCAAGTCAATATTAATGAATATATCCGTATGTGCGTGTGTGTCAAGGGGAAGAATGCGCGTCTAAATAGCAGATTGCAAACAATTTTTTTTTTGTAAATTAACTTTTTTTTATTTACACTATTTAAAAATTTGTCTTGTTTGTTTTCTTATTGCTTTTTATATTGATTCAACCTTATTATTAACTTAAATTCTAATTTATATTAACAAATTGGGCACCTTTGTGCCTGGTGTGACGCGGGGTGCTTCGCTTCACTGACTATATCTTGTGTTGATATTTGTCATTTTTGATATTTTTTTGGGAAATTATTTGTTAATGTCCAACATATAATTCTTCTATATTTATATTAATCCAACGTATCACCTCTTCAACCCCCAGATCCTTAACATGTACACTCCGGCCGAGGAATACGAGGTCAAAGTAACAAGGGAGTTCATCCACGAGATACAGAAGAAGATGCAAGAGAAAGCTGCTCCCAACGCTGATAAAGAACCAGTAAGTATCGTTAAATTTAACTACATTGGAAAACTGACATATTCATATTTTAGTTTATAGAACGAAATAAAGTAGATAAGCAGACCTTTTTAATGATCTAACTTTCATCTCTGCTGCTTTTTGGTCCATTTTGACGCATGGGTCTTATTATAGTTTATATAAATACCATTAACTTATAAAACCATTTCTTGCCACCAGCAAAACCTCCTAATGGATTCCAAGATGATATTCTCCGTGCAATTCCCCTTCGATCCTTCACCCATTCGCCTGGAAGACATCGAGCTGCCAGAAGTCCTCGGATTAGAGGGACTGCTCACCAAAATATAAGGCTCATGAGGTTTATAAGGCCTGGCGTTATAAATAAGGCCCATAAGGCCTATAAGAGCTGACATTATAAATAAGACCCATTAGGTTCATAAGACCTGAAATTATAAAATAAGGCCCATATGGTTTATAAGGCCAGAAAACTTAAATAAAACATTGTTTGAGCTAGAGCTGCTATTAAGTGTGTTGTAACATTAAAGCCTGCTTTTCAAGGCGCAATAGAAAATATTTATACTGCACGGAAATGATGAAAAACTAAATTAAAAATCAGACAGGGCTGTTTGATTATCAAAATGTATGAGCTGAAGAGTGAGCTGTTTTGAGAGGCACATGGATATAACCTCTCATTTTATAGCTGTCCCGTGAGTAATTTTATAATATTAACGAAATTATTTTTTCTAAACTACTACCACGAGCTTTACGTCGCCGTTAAAACGAACACAACTGAGAATCAAGAAATGCATTTTATTTTTTACAATCCTCGTTCGTGTATGAGTCGGCATCGTCTTTCTCCTTGGAGGAGCAATGCATTGAAAATAGAAGGTATAGAAGAACTGATAGTTATTAATTGCAATTATATAGAACCTTTTAGCAAGGGGAAGTGGCGGGAAGCGACGATTTAAACCAGACGTTACACGGAAATAATGTTTATTACTGAGAAGCGATTACAATAATTAAGAAAAAGCTTATTTACCCTAATAAAGACACTAAAACGTCTCAACGTAGGAGAGAGCGCTTAGCGTGCTATATTAGGTCCCTAGAATTCGATACAGACACGATTGTTTCCTTGGACCTCATTATTCTGAATCTATCTATTTTTTTTTACAATATAAATACCTACCTAATTTCTAGTAACAATCAAATTGACTGACATAGTCATTCGCACTGTTATTTTCGTTATAAACCAGTTGGTGATTTAAAAAAAAAACATTTTTGAGTAAAAGTACAGGTCAAGATTGTTTAAAATGATTAAGGCCTTATATGGCCCAGAAAAAAAGAGAAAAAAGTTGCCATGAGCAGCTTCCTTATCAAGATTGAAGTACTCGTATTATAAGAAGAGAAAAACTGTGTACTTAATAATTTATCGGAAGGAAAAAAAAAACAATCAAAAATCCATAGGCATTTTACTTACAAACATTGGAAATTTTATAAGGCCTTATTTGTAAACTCAGTGGTCTAAAACGCCTCAGGGCATGACAAAAAACTGTACTTAATAATGTAATGCACGGAAAAAAAAAACAAAAAGCTATAGGCAGCTTGCTTACTAAGATTGAATATAGAGCTCTTCTATGTAAAACCAGCTTAAAATAATAATAAGAAAAAAATATTAAGCAACGCATAACATACAGCCATTAGAAAAGATAAAATAACATAATTTAAAAACAAATATAGTGCGGCAAAATGGGAGTGAGACTCGGCAATCTGAATGCCTTACGGGAAGAAAAAAAATGTACTTACCATAAAAGAATTCATAGGCAGCTTGCTTACCAAGTTTGAGGCATTATAAAGCCTTCTTTATAAAACCGAAAACCCAGCGTAAAACGCCTTACGGGAGGAAAAAAGCTGTACTTAAAACATTGTTTAAAATCGAAAGAAGTATTTCGGCGCTACGGAGGACAGTAAATACAAATATACGTAGATAATTAATACAATACAATAGTACAACGACTCGTTATTTAACACTATACAACACACAATTCGGAGAAGTACATAAAGAAATAATAGGGTAATATCCTGGGTAAATAAAATATTATTCTATTAACCCACTGTTTTACCACCCATTGATTAAATTTGATGCCGTCTCTATTTGTTTTGTTCGAATAGACGGAGACGGCATCACATTAATTGAGGTGACGACCGGATACCCAAGTGGTTAAAGAACCTGACTACGAAGCTTGAGGCCCAGGGTTCTATCCCCGGCCGGGGCAGATATTTGTATGAACAATACGAATGTTCTCGGGTCATGGATGGTTAATATGTATTTAAGTATGTATTTATCTATATAAGCATGTTTATCCGTTGCCTAGTATCCATAGTACAAGCTTTGCTAAGTCTGGGACCATGTCAATTGGTGTCTAGTGTTTAATTTTTTTTTTATAAAATTAATGAATGGGTGGTGAAACAGTCCGTTAGTCTATCTGTTGGATTATCATCAAATATTGGACTCCTATTTTTTGTTAGTCAATCAAACAAAAAATGGCAAAGATGAGGGTCAAAGTTCTGGAGTGGGGCCAGTGTCGGCACGCGGAACTTTAACCGACTATATCTTCATCATTTTTTAGGGTTTCATACCCAAAGGTCTGTCTGTCTGTTCGTCCGTCTGTCACAGGGCTCTATATCTTGAGTCGTTATAGTTAAACACTTAAAATTTTCACAGATTATGTATTACTGTGGCCTTTATAATAATAAATACATTATACGTTATAGATTTCGTGTACTGATTTGTGGTGTGCATCAAAGAATTTTTGTATTGTATTGTAAATACTAAAAACAGAATAGAATAAATATTTAAGGGCGGCTCCCATACAACAAACGTGATTGTTTTGCCGTTTTTCGCTTGATATTAATAACAGCAACAGGTAGACGCTTGAAATATTCACAGAATCTTTAGTTGTGTAATCACTTTTAAAATAAATTAATAAATTGAAATAAAATAAATATTTAAGGAAGCTCCCATACAACAAACTTGTTTAGATAATGGTACGAAACTCTTTGTGCGCGAATCCGACTCGCGCTTGACTGTTTTTTTGTTTAATTAACATAAGAAGAAATTACGTGTCCAATATTTTATGATAACCTAACAAATCAAAGCCACATTCACTTATCTGTCGTGTTGTGTCGTGACGCATCAGAACGGTATCGGTTTCATACATTGTATATGGTTGCGTTCACGTTTATCTGATGCAGTGTGTTGTAACGGCTTGTGTTGTGTCGCGTCAAAGCTATAGAAAGAGGGAGACAGAGAGCATCACAACACAACACGACAGAAATGTGAATGTGGCTTAAACATTTCACTATTGATCCACCACAATGAACAAAAACTTTGTTACCTTGGTAAATAGCAAGGGTTACAGTTTTTGTGGATACATACATAGACTGCAAAATCATAACCTTTTTTTAAAAATATATGTTGATGACTTTGCAATTGAAATGTACTGCTCAATAATATTTCCAGCGCTTTTGAGATTAATTTATTGTGGTACATTGATACACTTAATTAACGTCTTACTGTGTTTATTTGGTTCCTAGAAATTATGTGATTGCCATATAAATTGAAATTATTAATATTTCGGTGCCATTTTTGTTTTGTACAAGAAACAAAATACATAATTATTTGATAAAAAAAACTGAAATTTTGTAGGACATTTGCCATAGACCATTTATACAATGTTTTGTTTGAAACTAGACCAAGTAGTGTTACTATAGAGAACTGTATGGCGTGACATTTTAATATTATTTAAAGTAAAATATAATGTTTATACGTGAATTAAGGATATACAAATCGAAAAAGGCTTGATTTAGCATTTCCAATACAATTTTAATAACTTTAGTCGAGAACATTTTATGGCACACAAATTCGCATAATATTGTTTGACATAATCACTTGTCATTGAATTGTGCTTTGTAAAACTCATAAATTGTTGGGTTTGTCTTTAATGTTCTGTATCTAAAGTTATTATTGACTTTTACCTACCTATATCAACGAATTAATTTTATTCCTGTTTTATATTTTTAACTGTTTATAAATTTTGTACGTTAGTTGTTACACTTAGTTCAAATTTGTTATATTTATTTATATCATTCCAATATTATTAGATTATAACTAATTATTAAGATAGTAAAATGTGTTAATTTAGACTAAAAACAGAGAAAGAGTATATGTAGATGAAGCATTCACATAATAACGTTTCACATAATAATCGACCATATAAAATTTAGCTGCGGCATGCCTTTTCAAGTTGAATTTAGCTGAAAGTTTATATGATATATTAATTGTAGATTTATTATACCAAGTTTGCTAATAGAATAAAAAATATATGATATTATGAATTATGACAATTTGTTATAATGTTCGTAAGCTTATAAGAAAAAATATTTATAAGAAACCCCCCCCCACATTTTTATTTCCAAGTTCAATATCTCAAAAGCGGTTAAACCGAGTTTACTTAAACTTTGCTAAGAATATTTGCGGTTAAACTTGGTAAAAAAACTTAATTTGAATCTGCCCATTCGTTCTATTTTATACCTACGATGCCATAAGAACACAGATACACTGTGAAACTTGTAACACCTCTATTTTGTGTCGGAGGTTAACAACACAATTCAATCCAATTAAATAAATATAAATAATAGTTTTTCTATTAATTTATTGATATCATTATAGGGGAAAATATTATTTACTCTGCTTCCAGATGAACTCGAGAATAAATAGCATTTTTTATAAAAAAAAGTATCGATTACTAAATGTTACCATATATTATAAATTAGGTGCTTAATACACGGTTAAAATTATAAAATTCCATTTATTTATGTGAAAGTAAATTATGTGTATTATATTTTTGTTGATATTGTGACCAGTATTGATTCGGTACTTATTTATTTTTAGTAAAAGTTTTTTTTTAGTTCAAAAATAAGATAATTTGTATTATTTAATTTTAAAACATTCCAATGGTATTAAAAATATATTTTTTATCATAGGACTTTTATGACATTTCTATAAACGCTACTTAATAATTGCTAAATGAAATTAATTGCCTTCAGAACATCTATTATGTTTAATTATAAATAATAGGTCCATTTCCGATAAATATAATAGACATTTCTAATATGGTAAATTAAAATTTAGCAAATACCTAATTTCGTTTAAAAAAATAATGTGTTCCTTGAAAAATACTTGACTTAAATAGAACCTATTTAATGATAATAATATAAAAAATACTTGATGGTACTAAATGTATTAAAATTAAAGAAATCGCACGTTTAAAAATATAAATAAAATAATGTCGAATGATAAGTAATGAACTAGTGAGTTATGATGAAATCCACCAGTGGGAAAGCTGCGCTGAGCGAAGCTAGGAAAGTAAACGTTTCACAGTTTTATCTTTATACTTTTAAGCGTGTTATAAAGTATTAGAATGTTGGTATTATTCTGTATTATTAGATGCTCAATTATAACTTTCTTGTTGGATAATTCTTCAAATTTTAATAAAAAAATGTATATCGAATTGTATTTATATGTTATAAAAATGTATATGTATTTTGACAGGTACTGTCGTGTTACAAAACCTAGGATGTTATTATCCACCGATGAAAAATATCCTTTACTGTACAGTAAAGCTTTGGTTTAATAGAATCAGCGGTGCCATCATATAGCGGCGGTAATTGACACCGCTCTCTAGGAAACAGCGCCATTTTTAACCCTTGACGCAAAAAGAGGGGTGTTATATATAAGTTTGTGTTTACGTAGACAACGTTCTAGTGACGTCATTCACTGCTTATTATGCTCGCTATAATGACGGCACCGCTTGTCCTAGGAAGTCAAAGCTTAAGTGTCCCCTTAATTCTCTTGTCCATGCGATGTCATCATGACTTTTTCTACAGAAAGGTTCCACAGTGGGCGACGATACAGTTGGTTCGATAAACACTTGTCACTACACTTGTACCGCGGCTTTTGGTTTATTCTATATTCTGAGGTTAAATAGTTATTTGTGTCACAAGGGAGCAAAATGGTGTATTTACGGCGAGGGCGTACCTTGAATCCAGAATGTAGCGAAGGATTCTACAATAGAATCCTGAGCGTAGCGAGGGATTCTAAAGTAGAATCCTGAGCGTAATGAAGGATTCAAGTGTTAACGCCCAAGATGAAAATAATTTTGCTCCCGAGTGGCTCATACAACTTTTCACACCGAGCATTAAGAAACTTGAAAAAAAAAACTACATATTATTAAACAACAACCAGCATAGAAAATGGCGTGGCTTTACAATTATCAACTTCAAAAAATGGCATTTGCAATAAAACACTTAGAAAAGCCTTGAACAGAAAAGTTGCACTTTGCTCCCTCTCGTCAGGGAGGAAAAGTTACTTTTCTGAAGGAGAGGTGTGAAAAATGTATTTTCTGTACCAACAAGTTAGAAACTGAAGTCAATTTATAGTTACGGCTTGGCTACCAGTACTCGCTATGAGCGCAGCGAGATTTTTTAAAACGTTTGCGTTATCAATTAACAGCAGGGCTACTACGAAACTCGAAGTTCGTGTCGTTCGGTCCCTCTGACACTTGTACTATTTAATACGAGAGCGAGAGGGACGATACGACATGCACTTCGAGTTTCGAGTTTCGTAGTAGCCCTGCTGCTTTGTAGTGAGTTTGATGATTAACTAAATACCTAGGCATTTGTAACCTATCTTTGTTTTCGTGATCGGACTTTTTTTAAACTATCGGAATCGATTGTGCTTTTGATTCTGAGTAGGAAAAACCATATTTTTTCCAAAATTAAAAAAAACTTTTTTTTGTGAAAACGCCCTATCTCGTCCGAATAATGGAATTTTCGCTAGCTACGCCGCTGCTCGCGTATAGTAGATCCAGGCCGTAAGGAAAGAAAAAAGACCCAGTGTCTAGGACTGGGTCTTTCGTTCACTAGTACTTTTGTTTCCTTTTTTAAGTCAAGTTAAAAACTTTTTTGTTGAGCCCACCCTAGATCTCAAACGTTCCTGTTAATAATAACAATTAAAAGCAATATGGTTCATATCTTTGTATTAATTATTTAATAAAATCTGGGCTATTTATTGTTTACACTTATTTAATGATGAAATCAAAATGTTGGGCAATATTGTAGTTTAATCACTTTTACTGTGTTAATTAGTATTTTGAAGTGTTCCTTCATTTAATTACAACTGAAACGGCCCAGTAACGGACTCTCACACCAAGAGTTCATTACCATCATAAAGAAAAAAAAAGTGTTTATAAGACACTTTTGATATTTCTTCTTTATAATGTTTCGTTGCTAGGTCCCCCACTCCCCCTTTGACCTCCACTGCTCCGAAACTGTAGTACAATTTTTTTTATTACAACAGTTAGTACACTTTGTGAAAATTTCAATTTATGGTAAAAGGACATTTTCAGTTTAAACCACGCTTTATTTATTTTTTTCAGTATTAGATAATTCTGGGTTCTCCTTACTCAGAATCACGAGCACTATCGATTCTGACGAAGAATAAAAATGACCCTGATTATTTTTGCACTTTTGTGACTTTTTTTCATTTGGGTCGTTAAAATTGACTCGTACATTTTTTATGGAAAAATGGGAACATTTTTTCTTCGTGAAAATCTAGGGTTCCTAATTCTGAGTGAGAAGAACCAAGAATTACCTAATTCTGAAAAAGGCGTCATTTAAAGTGAAAATGCCTGAAAATAAAACTCTAACAGACCGACACACTGACAGATAAAGGTGAAAAAGGGGTTTAGAGGCGTTCATTCTTAACCAATTTATAAGAGGGGCGTTCATTGTTAACCAATTCATAAAAAGGGCGTTCACTTTAAGCCACCTGCAACTGCTCCTTATCTTTACAAGATTTAAGTAGCAAATAGAAACGCATTTGAATACTAATTAACACATATACTTGTTTTGTAATTAAAAATATATCATAAAATTAAATATCGTTTGGTGTGCTGTGAGTTACATTCCATCGTGTAGTTAATTTAATTAACGTACATATTTCGTTGTAAAGTGCAGATTAAATAAATAATGTTAGCAAATTATCGTTTAAATTTTTACCTACCCTTACCTAGTGTTTAGATTTATGTGTTTACCGATGATTGGCATAGATAATCATTAATGGCTTGATCGCACGTACCGAGCAAGCGGGCGAGACAGTGCTCTCGGCCGAGTACTTGGTGCGTTTTAAAACAAATATATTGATTGGTGTTGGCCAACGATACCAAACTTGTTGTATGACTCCGAAGACAATGTGGAGATCAAAAATGAAGTCAAAATTAAGAATCATATTTGATTTAGATTTTGAATTTTTTGATTTCCACATTGTTGCCTTGGTATAAAAGGAAATAACGTGAATATTATTACAAGAATGGTAAATTTTTACCGATATATGTAATGTATAGTTAGACAAATGTGTCGTGCTTTTAGTAATGAATACTATAATAATAATAATAAAGTCTTTATTCAATAAGACAATTGCACAAGAGATGAAATAAACAATTACAAAGAAAGAAAAAACTTAGATTAAACATAGCATAAGTAATTAAAAAAGTTGAATCCTGACTCACAAACTAGGCAAGGCCTGTATCTTTAAAGTCAGTGTTCGTCACGTATGGTACGAGCATATTTTGTCTAAAAAACAATTCTAAACTAAAATCTGAAACTGCCGAAGTTTGAAAGCATTGATTTAAGAGAAGTTTCCCTGCCGGCCGCGCGGCCGCGTTAAGTATTCGTTTGGGATATTGCTGTCTTTATCGCTCGTGACATAAGCGCTCGCAGCCGTCCCCTCCTCCCCATGCCTTCCGCAACGACGTCCGTAATTTATATCGAGATAGCTGTAGGCTTTTTCAAGATTTGGGCGGTTGAACTTTGGGTTTCGTTGTCCTCATATTCGATTTTTGTAAAAATGCTTTATTAGTCTGTAAGGATTATACGAGGTTTATGCCATTATTGTTTCTTCCTATTCGCGATTCTGTACAAAATATATTCCACACAGCTGAATTTGATCACATGTGTAATGCTTCACAGTCATTATTTCTACGCAATCTTGTTTCTTCCTATACGCGATTCTGCACAATATGAATTCCACACAACTGAATTTAATCACATTACGTAATATTCACATTCATTATTTCTACGCAATCTTGTTTCTTCCTATTCGCGATTCTGCACAATATGAATTCCACACTATTGAATTTAATCACATGCGTTATACTTCACGATACTATCATAATCTCTATCTTTATCTTTAATTCTATCTATCTTCTATACTATCTTGTTTCTTCCTAGTCGCATGAGTCACTTTTCCCGCGGTAAAAATGATCATGGTCGCGAGCTATAAGTTATGTGAACGGAACACCTTGAGACGAAGCTTCCCGAAGGCAGCAGCAGCCACTCCGATTCTGCTATTAATTTCAGATACCTGAAGTGGTTCTACACGCTTGTGAGTCGTCTCAGAGTTTGATGTCAACGGGCATTAGTGGATCAGATCAGACTCAGACCCCCATTATTTCTATCTTCTTCAGCAAACGTTGACAGGACCCGTTAAGACGCGACATAAACGTTTGTGGGCCGACTACCACAAATTAAGAATCATTTGATACCTCATATATCTATATCAGACGAGTAGTTTAAGCTATTCGGTGTAAAATTAAGTAAATCGTATAGTCTTTTTTTTTCTCGACCCCAATTTCGACCGGGTTCGATTCCCGGTTATGTATGAGATTTAAAAAATAATAATTACAGAATCGTGAAGTATAACGCATGTGATTAAATTCAGTAGTGTGGAATTCATATTGTGCAGAATCGCGAATAGAAAGAAACAAGATTGCGTAGAAATAATGACTGTGAATCATTACGTGTGTGATTAAATTCAGTTGTGTGGAATTCATATTGTGCAGAATCGCGAATAGGAAGAAACAAGATTGCGTAGAAATAAGGACTATGAAGCATTACGCATGTGATCAAATTCAGCTGTGTGGAATTTATTTTGTGCAGAATCGCGAATAGGAAGAAACAATAATGGCATAAACCTCGTATAATCCGTCTGTAATTCTCGTGCAAAGTTGACATCTTTTATTTGTCGACTTTTGAGCTCCTGTAATTCTGATATTACACATTTATATGAAAATCTGAAAAACCACAGGCATAGATAATTACGTCTAGTCCATACTTACAAAATTTCATCTATTTCTTTTGCCTAGTTTTCAAATGAGACCGGGACTACGTTTGTATGGAGAATGGAACGAAGAGACTTCTCTTAAAGGCTAATTCATTGTTATAGTATAAGAATACGTTTAAATGATGAATTTGTTATATATAGTCAACGGCCGTTATGAAGTCGGTCCTGACACTGCATAACTGGGATGCGACGAAGCAATTAGTTATTTTTCGACGGCCCTCTCTTCTATATACGTAAAACTGGTAGGTATGTATGTATTCGTTGTGGCGTTCATTTTAAAATCAATAGTAAAGGCGGTAAAAATCAGATGGTAAGTACTTTCTTCACAACTAATAAAACGGACTTTATTTTTTGTTATAAACTTAGATACACTTTTGTTTCTCTCTTGATTTAGTTACCAGTAATTAAGAAAAAGTGTACATATGAAAAGAAAACATGTTTTTGTTAATATTTTAAAAACAACAAAACTAAATTAGTAGCTTTAAAAGAGCGATCATAGACATTTATAAGATGTAAGGTTGTGTTGCTCTGAATATGAGCTTTGGTTGAGTTCGAAACGCGTCAGTGTAGTGTGGTGGTGGTGATAGATGGGTTTGTGTGATTTGTGTGTGTTACAGTTGGAGGTGGAGGAACTGCATGAACACACATATCTTGCATAAACTTCGTTTAGTTATTCATAATATTATTTTATTTCATCCTATACCTATGCTATAGATGTTAGTGATGAATTTAAATAATTATAATAATTAAATCAATTAAATGTAATAATTAAAATGAAAATGACAAATATCAAAAACAAGTGAGAGCGAAAAGTTTTGCCAGACCTATTTTATGAACTACCTACATTTTATTTGTGAATTTTTTACTACTTGCACTCGGACTTGGTTTGTTGTTATCCCAACAGGGGTCGCTGTTGCGTGTAGAAACTAGCAATCGTTGTCTCAGTTAAGAATGCTTCAGAATCAGAATATTTCTGACTACTTTTGACTTTAAATTGTAACTTTAGTTTGTAAGATAGGTACTTAGTGTAAATAATAACCAATTCTGCACATGAATCTACATTGTTACTACAACTGAAATTACATGAAGTCATTCACAAAGCCTTAACCACATGTAAATATTTTTTGAAGCCGAAGTCGTGTTTTAGCGAAAACGGCTATTATTAACGTAGATAATAATAATAACCCTAAATAGTTAAGTAATTATCTTTTCTTTAATCTTTAGATTGGATTAGCTTAGATTCGATTATTTATTCATTCAGTATAAAATTACATCATAGTTTGTACATGTCAAAGTTACGAGAATTTATACTGAAATTGTCAAAAATACACATAAGATTAAATTGGAAAACAATGAGGGCTATCGTTATTTGTCTTTCTAGATGGCGCCACTGTTGCGTGAGGTTTTCAAGTGTGGCTTGCAAAGTCTGCCATTACAGACGTGAAAACAAAGTTTTAATTAAAATCATATTTGATATACCTTAAAACCGTACCATAAAAATATCGAGCAACCACAGTGTTGCGTAGTCTCGTTTTGTTCGAAAAAAAGGGAAGACAAAAGTTTCCGAAAGACAAAACTGTGTCAAAACACAGACATTCATTGCCCCGCAACGCATAATTGCCAAAATTAATTTCAGGTTATGCAAAACGTTCACAATTTTTTTCTAATTATAAATAAACCCGCGTAGCTCACACAAAAACTAAGATTTGACATTTCGGAGACCTCACGCTACATACGCGATAGCCCTCATTGTGCGTTCGTTGTAAATTTTCGTGTTACACATATTTTTTTTGGAAATTTAACAGAGCAGTTTCGGTTCGGCCTTATTGCCTGAAACACTTGAATTCCCGATCGTGCTCGGAATCTTCCTTCTGTCCAAACTAATCGAAGCTATAGGGTGTAGCAAGAAACTGAGGAAGATCGCGAATTCGAGAGTGTCAAGCAATATGGCCACAGGTTTGAAACCGGTATATATCAAAGTAACTTACTTGGTTTAAGTCACACTTATTAACGCAACGTTACCTAGTTCTGACAAATTACAACGACACCTGGTGGCAGATGTAACAAACGACTGTACACTGACGTCTTGATAGCTAGTTAAAAAAAGTAAATACGTGTGACTTTCAGTAAAACAACTAAATGTAAACGAAGACTATATTAATTAAATTTACTCACAATCGCCGTACTACGCAACGTTCTTCGTGATTAGTATACTTCTTCGTCAACAGATGTCGGTAACAGTACCAATTACAAAATTTAAATAGTTATAATTATTATTAAACAAAAATGTGGAACCAGCTTCCTAGGACAGCATTTCCGGAGCGGTACAGCTCAGCGTAGCTTGCAACACGTTGCTATCATAAGGTCGCGCGTGAGCAAATTAATTGTTTCAGATCATTAAGCCCCTTTTATAGACTAAGCGAGAACTTGCGTAGAGAGTAAGACAGCCGGTGAAATTACTGGCACTTGAGGTATCCCATCTTAGGCCTCTAGGTTGGCAACGCATCTGCAATCCCCTTGGTGTTGCAGGTGTCTATGGGCGGTGGTGATCTCTTACCATCAGAAGACCCACTTGCTCGTTTGCCATCCAGACGAATAAAAAAAAAGTTTTACTACATTGCGGTATTTGTTTGATCAACTGAATTCATTGTCCTTCAGTATTCTGCGATGTACCTTTATAGTCACTGTAAAGTCATGTACATTTCAAAAGGATGTTACATTTAGGTACATTAGTCACTCCACGACGCCCTGCAAGGGCACACAATAATAATTAAAACTAAATTAAATTAAATTAAACATTACATTGTATCATATTTATATTGAATTCAATTAAAATCATGCATTTATATTGATTTGATTATGATTAGATTATATTATCTTGTGGAGTTAGTATGTAAATACATAATATGTCATCAAGTATCAGTTAATACTAGATTTATTTACATTTATAGTGTTTTATACTTTCATCATTAAGGAATTCATTTACAAAGTAGTAACATTTTTAACTTATTTTTGAATTTATTGTAACGAGTTCCTTGCCTAATCGATTCTGGGATTTTATTTGCGACTTGGACACTTATATTGGGGACCTTTTTGAACATTGCAAAACATTGCATTGAACTTTGGTAAAAGCAATTTATTTTTATATTGTGTCCTTGTCGTAGGTACTTATATCCGTAGGTAAAAAGCGCCGATTCCAGTATGTATTATGAGGGTAAGGTTAAATTTTATGATTTATAAAGTGCTGGCCACAGAGTACATTATTATAACTGAAAGTGCTGGCGGCAGCTTTCCGGAATACGTGTGTACGCTAGAATGCGTATACACTTTTTTTGCATAATAAATAGTTGTTGTGCATCGGAACAACCCCCCCACAGTATTAAGCCATACCGAAGCCAGGCAAACGCGTACGCATATTAGACAGTTAAGGTAGATTCAAAATCTGTTCTGACTTTTAGAACACTTAGTGCATATACATTTGGATAGTTCTGTTTTTATGTTTTGAATATGAACTCACCAGTCTACACCTACCAGAATCTATCGTTACACCTAACAATTTAAATTGGGATACGTCTTCTATGTCTGTGTTGTTTACTTTTAACTTTAATTCCAAAGATGTTTTCTGTTTTGGTTTAAATTGTATAATTTTCGTTTTCTTTAAATTTAGGTCTAAATTATTATCTTTAAGCCATTCTGCTACTGTGTAAAGTGTGTAGGTAAGTTTCATATTACATTCAGCGCTATTTGCGCCATTAAACAATAGTGAGACGTCGTCAGCAAAAATTATGCATCTTGTTTCTGAGTCTAATACCCTTGACAGATCATTGATGTAGACCAGGAATAGGAGACACGCACAGACACTTCCCTGAGGAATGGATCAAGTCTTACAACGCATTCGTGAGGAGATCATCGTTATTTCATTTGTGTTTTTTTATTACCCGACTGCGAAGACTGCGACTGTTTGATGTACTGTATGTCTATTCCTATGTCCTCTCGTAACTACTCAACGGCTGAACCGATTTCTATAAATTATACGTCATTGGATTCGTCTTGATAACGCGAGTGACACTGGGTTCATGAAATTCTTGAAAAATCAAAATGGCGGACTTTTGGCGCCAAATTTTGTATACAAATAATTTGTAATAGTCGATCTGTACGTATTGTTTCTGATTTTGTAGGTAGGATGTGAACCATTTATGAACTGTTCCTCGTATTCTCGGATACTCTGTCGTATGCTTTGATCTTATCGAAGAGTAGCCCAACAGTATATTTTAGAAGCCGAATTCGCCAAAACACGAAATCAGGTTCAAAAATGTAGAGAAAAGTACGTTAGTTAATTATTGAGGTAACTAGAATAAATCCTCTTACACTGAATAATTTCTAATTTACATAGCAATAACTAGTTCTGTCACCCGAGAATGTAACCTGCTGGCAGATATAATCAACAAAAACAAAATGGGTAGTGAAAACATTGGTACCTACTACATTTGACGTTAGTTGAAAATAATGTTAGCCTTGTCTGCCAAGTTACCTGAAGTATTTTTGTTGATATTTTTTACAGAAATAGCCGTATAGCGCAGAAGTGCGTTTCAAGGTTACCGTGCTCGTTGCCAGCGAGATACGGGGATATTGGGTTTTGTCCATAACTTTGCTTAAATATGAGTAGGTATTTATAAAGCCGTGGTGGCCTAGTGGTTTGACCTATCGCCTCTCAAGCAGAGGGTCGTGGGTTCAAACCCCAGCTTGCACCTCTGAGTTTTTCGAAATTCGTTTGCGGAATTACATTTGAAATTCACCACGAGCTTTGCGGTGAAGGAAAATAATTCAATGCGAAGCAAATCAGTGGTGCGTGTGAAGTTCCCAATCCGCACTGGGCCCGCGTGGGAACTATCGCCTTGTTCTGAGAGGAGGCCTGTGCCCAGCAGTGGGATGTATATAGGCTGGGATGATTATGATGATTAGTAAAATTTGTTATACATAAATATTCCTTAAAATGTAAGAAAGAATCTACCTATTTATTTTAGTTTAGCTATATTTATATTAAGTATAGCCGGCGGCATCTATAATAAAAAAAAAACGTAAAATGTTTTCTTCAGTCTACTAAAAAGTGACACCACGCCATCCCACTCTAATATCAGCGTGAGATGCACGAAATTGTTATAAGTAAGTAATGACAATAAATTTTAGGTCAACAATCAAACTTTCGGTGACGTTTTAATTTCTGCAGTTAAAATCTACTTCAAACATACGCTTTGCCATAGTTAATATTTCAGTTAGAATAATTAATAAAGCAAAGCGTGCGTTCGTGGTAAATTCCGTGTTACACATTTTTTTATTAGGAAATTTGACAGCTGTTTTGGCCTTATTATCTAAAACCCTTGGATTCGCGATCGTGTTGATAATTTTCTTTCTGTCCAAAGGTATAGAAAAAGATTTTCAACACGATCACGGACACTTGAGCATCAGATAATAAGGCCACAGGTTTGATACCGGTTTACATCAAAGTAACTTACTTGGTTTAAGTCACATTTATTAACACAACGTTAGTTAGTTCTGACAAGTTACAACGACACCTGGTGGCAGATCTAACAAACGACAGTACACTGATGCCCTTGAGCGGGCAATTCGTAACACAAATTACCACACTGGTTATCAGGTCTTACCAATTTCAGGAATTATGCCTCTAACGTGTGATATTTCTTATTTTTTAAGTGCAGTGCTTGTTAAATTAAGGTTTTTTTTTAAGAGGTTTTATCATCACTAGCAACCACACGACTCTAGGTCTCTAGGTCTACCCGCACATTTATTATTCTGCCTACGCGTACTCAGTTTTGGTTTGTTGTTACACCAACAGGTGCCGCTTTCGCATGTCGGAACCGGCACTTGAAAACGTTGCAAGAATTAAGAATAGGTAGGTAGTTCAGTGTTAGATGTATGTCGGTCATGTAGCTCAACCCTCTCGCCGGTAAACAGCTAAAGTAATCTGAACTAGGATTGTTATTAACAATTACGTTTTTTTTAAACGGACTATTGCCTTGTGTGGTAACTGTTAACAGTAATTTCTAGTTCAAGTGACTTTTGGTGAAATACTTTTCACATGATACTATGTACATAGTATCATAGACAACTTTGACACATACATATACAAAGTCTTAACAGGTAAACTAATTATTCATTGAAACCGATCATCGTGTTTTAGCAGCACTGGCCCGGTCATCATCATCATCATCATCCCAGCCGATATACGTCCCACTGCTGGGCAAAGGCCTCCTTCAGAACAAGAGGGTTTGGGTAATAGTTCCCACGCGGGCCCAGTGCGGATTGGGAACTTCACACGCACCATTGCATTGCTTCGCAGGTTTGTGCAGGTTTCCTCGCGATGTTTTCCTTCACCGCAAAGCTCGTGGTAAATTTCAAATGTACCTATATAACTCCGCACATGAATTTAGAAAAACTTTTTATCCATACCATGTAAATTTGATCATTCGTCTGCTATAATAGGGAACAAAGAAGTATTTTTATTATTTCAATATTTTTACAGAAATAGACGTACAACGCAAAAGTGCGTCTGATAATGTAGCCGCAGCCGCAGCATAGTGTAGAAGTGATTATTAAATTAAGGAATTATCAGGTTTAAGGTTCATCACTGGCGGACACACGGGTTAATGTAACTACTCGCACATTTATACATTTGATCTAACCGCACTCAAATTTAAAGGCTGACCAGAATTTAAAAAAAACCTCGCCTATTGCAGAAAACCAATAGAACTAATTTCTTACACTGGTTACAATAAATTCAAATATCATCTGTCTATTGCTGCCAAAGTTCAACGTTGTTTGCGCGTCGTATGTTTATTATTTTGTGTTTTTGTGAAGTGAAGAGAGTCTGAAGATTATCCATAGCCTTCCTTGGAAGGAAAATAATTCACAATGTATAAAAGTATTTGTCATAGAAAAAGTCTGAAGGATTTCAAAATATTACTTTAAATAACATCACCGACACCGTTAAGTATAAAGAATGTTGCGATATAAAACGTAGAAGTGCTGCCCGCGTCAGGTTTTTTATTCCTGGTCAGCCTTTAGTTTGTTATTACACCAACAGGTGTCGCTGTCGCGTGACGGAACTTGCGAACGTTGTGTGAGTTCAGGATAGTTTTTGTTTATAGCTCACCCTCTCGCCGGTAAACGGAAAAATCCATCTGAACTTGGATTACTATTAACACTATATCACGTCTTTACAGACTGACTGTCTCACAGCAAAAATCTGCTTAATAAAACGTGATACTTGTTAATAGTAATCAATGTTCATAACATCCCAAGTATAAATACGTTTCTTCTTACGATACTATGTATAATAGTCTCAACAGATATAATTATGATTCATCGAAACCGATAGTCGCGTTTTAGCCGCACTGTCCCTGTTATGTAAATAGCTAATTTATTTATGTACACTTTTTTATAACTTTATGTATGTTACTTTATTTGTTTGCCACAAGAAATAAAAAAGTCTTTTAGCTATTGATATTTTTTACAGAAATAGCCTTATAACGCAGAAGTTCGTTTCATTCAAGGTTACCGTGCTCGTTGCCAGCGAGCTACGGGATTATTGGGTTTTGTCCATATATTTATCTACTTACAGCAAAATTACTCATACATTGATATTTCTTAAAATGTAAGAGAAAATCTACTTATTTTTGTTTAGCGGCATCGATAGTAAAAAAAAAACATAAAAAGGTTTCATCCGTCTACTAAAAAGTGACACCACGCCATCCCACTCTAACTAGACTATTATTAGCGTGAGATGCACAAAATTGTTATAATGACATTGAATTTTAGGTCAATCACCAAACTTTCGGTTACGTTTTAATTTCTGCAGTTGAAATCTACTTCAAACAGTCGTTTTACCATAGTTTGGATTTAAGTACGTTAACATAATTAATGAAGCAAATTTTTTTTATTCGGAAATTTGACAGCTGTGGCCTTACTATCTGAAACCCTTGGATTCGCGATCGTGTTCAGGATCTATTTCTGACAAAAGGCATAGAAAAAGATAGTGAACAGGATCACGAACACTAGAGCCACGGATACTAAGGCCACAGGTTGATACACCGGTATACGTTACTGTAGCTCACTTGGTTTAAGTCACACTTATTAACACAACGTTAGTTAGTTCTGACAAATTACAACGCCATCTGGTGGCAGATGTGACAAACGACAGTTCACTGATGTCCTTGAGCGGGCCATTCACGACACAAATTCCCGCACTGATACCTAGTTAAAAAAAAGTGAATACATGTAACTTACAATAAAACAGCTAAGTGTAAACCACAACTATATTAATTAAATTTACTCACAATCGCCATACTACGCAACGTTCTTCGCTGATTAGTATACTTCTTCGTCAACAGATGTCGGTAAGAGTAGGTACCAACAAGTACCAATTACAAAATACTATTTACGAATTATATGGCTACTGGGTGCTGGGGGTCAGAGGCTGTTGCCTTCATTCGGGAAGTGGGAGGGAAAGCGGCTTCGTACGTGGTGCAAAAGTTGTCCATCGGCATTCAGCGTGGTAACGAGGCCAGTTTGATAGGTACCTTTACGCCAGGGACAAGTGTTTGTTTTTTATTTTTATTTTGTTTTCTTGAGAAGAATTAAAATATTTATGTTTATTTTTATTTCTCTATATATATAAAAAAAATATTAGACAAAAATGTGGACCAGCTTCCTGGGACAGCATTTCCGGAGCGGTGCAGCTTACGCATTTGAATACTAATTAACACATACACTTGTTTTATAATTAAAAATATATCATAAAATTAAATATCGTTTGGTGTGCTGTGAGTTACATTCCATCGTGTAGTTAATTTAATTAACGTACATATTTCGTTGTAAAGTGCAGATTAAATAAATAATGTTAGCAAATTATCGTTTAAATTTTTTACCCACCCTTTTACTGATTTCAAAACAGGATTGTGTTTTAATTTATGTGTTTACTGATCATTGGAAGAGTGATTGGAAGCATAGATAATCATTAATGGCTTGATCGCACGTACCGAGCAAGCGGGCGAGACAGTGCTCTCGGCCGAGTACTTGGTGCGTATTAAAACAAATATATTGATTGGTGTTGGCCAACGATACCAAACTTGTTGTATGACTCCGAAGACAATGTGGAGATCAAAAATAAAGTCAAAATTCAAAATCATATTTGATTTAGATTTTGAATTTTTTGATTTCCACATTGTTGCCTTCGTATAAAAGGAAATAACGTGAATATTATTACAAGAATGGTACATTTTTACCGATATATGTAATGTATAGTTAGACAAATGTGTCGTGCTTTTAGTAATGAATACTAAAATAATAATAAAGTCTTTATTCAATAAGACAATTGCACAAGAGATGAAATAAACAATTACAAAGAAAAAAAAACTTAGGTTAAACATAGCATAAGTAATTAAAAAAGTTGAATCCTGACTCACAAACTAGGCAAGGCCCGTATCTTGTAAGTCAGTGTTCGTCACGTATGGTACGAGCATATTTTGTCTAAAAAACAATTCTAAACTAAAATCTGAAACTGCCGAAGTTTGAAAGCATTGATTTAAGAGAAGTTTCCCTGCCGGCCGCGCGGCCGCGTTAAGTATTCGTTTGGGATATTGCTGTCTTTATCGCTCGTGACATAAGCGCTCGCAGCCGTCCCCTCCCCCCCATGCCTTCCGCAACGACGTCCGTAATTTATATCGAGATAGCTGTAGGCTTTTTCAAGATTTGGGCGGTTGAACTTTGGGTTTCGTTGTCCTCATATTCGATTTTTGTAAAAATGCTTTATTAGTCTGTAATTCTCGTGCAAAGTTGACATCTTTTATTTGTCGACTTTTGAGCTCCTGTAATTCTGATATTACACATTTATATGAAAATCTGAAAAACCACAGGCATAGATAATTACGTCTAGTCCATACTTACAAAATGTCATCTATTTCTTTTGCCTAGTTTTCAAATTAGACCGGGACTACGTTTGTATGGAGAATGGAACGAAGAGACTTCTCTTAAAGGCTAATTCATTGTTATAGTATAAGAATACGTTTAAATGATGAATTTGTTATATATAGTCAACGGCCGTTATGAAGTCGGTCCTGACACTGCATAACTGGGAGGTGACGAAGCAATTTTGTTATTTTTCGTACGGCCCTCTCTTCTATATACGTAAAACTGGTAGGTATGTATGTGTTCGTTGTGGCGTTCATTTTAAAATCAATAGTGAAGGCGGTAAAAATCAGATGGTAAGTACTTTCTTCACAACTAATAAAACGGACTTTATTTTTTGTTATAAACTTAGGTACACTTTTGTTTCTCTCTTGATTTAGTTACCGGTAATTAAGAAAAAGTGTGCATATGAAAAGAAAACATGTTTTTGTTAATATTTTAAAAACAACAAAACTAAATTAGTAGCTTTAAAAGAGCGATCATAGACATTTATAAGATGTACGGTTGTGTTGCTCTGAATATGAGCTTTGGTTGAGTTCGAAACGCGTCAGTGTAGTGTGGTGGTGGTGATAGATGGGTTTGTGTGATTTGTGTGTGTTACAGTTGGAGGTGGAGGAACTGCATGAACACACATATCTTGCATAAACTTCGTTTAGTTATTCATAATATTATTTTATTTCATCCTACCTAAGCTATAGATGTTAGTGATGAATTTAAATAATTATAATAATTTAATCAATTAAATGTAATAATTAAAATGAAAATGACAAATATCAAAAACAAGTGAGAGCGAAAAGTTTTGCCAGACCTATTTTATGAACTACCTACATTTTATTTGTGAATTTTTTACTACCCGCACTCGGACTTGGTTTGTTTTTATCCCAACAGGGGTCGCTGTTGCGTGTAGAAACTAGCAATCGTTGTCTCAGTTAAGAATGCTTCAGAATCAGAATATTTCTGACTACTTTTGACTTTAAATTGTAACTTTAGTTTGTAAGATAGGTACTTAGTGTAAATAATAACCAATTCTGCACATGAATCTACATTGTTACTACAACTGAAATTACATGAAGTCATTCACAAAGCCTTAACCACATGGAAATGTTTTTTGAAGCCGAATTCGTGTTTTAGCGAAAACGGCTATAATTAACGTAGATAATAATAATAACCCTAAATAGTTAAGTAATTATCTTTTCTTTAATCTTTAGATTGGATTAGATTAGATTCGATTATTTATTCATTCAGTATAAAATTACATCATAGTTTGTACATGTCAAAGTTACGAGAATTTATACTGAAATTGTCAAAAATACACATAAGATTAAATTGGAAAACAATGAGGGCTATCGTTTTTTGTCTTTCTAGATGGCGCCACTGTTGCGTGAGGTTTTCAAGTGTGGCTTTCAAAGTCTGTCATTACGGATGTGAAAACAAAGTTTAAATTAAAATCATATTTGATATACTTTAAAACCGTACCATAAAAATATCGAGCAACCACAGTGTTGCGTAGTCTCGTTTTGTTCGAAAAAAAGGGAAGACAAAAGTTTCCGAAAGACAAAACTGTGTCAAAACACAGACATTCATTGCCCCGCAACGCATAATTGCCAAAATTAATTTCAGGTTATGCAAAACATTCACAATTTTTTTCTAATTATAAATAAACCCGCGTAGCTCACCCAAAAACTATAAGATTTGACATTTCGGAGACCTCACGCTACACTAGCGCCTCTAGCGGCGAATTCATACGCGATAGCCCTCATTGTGCGTTCGTAGTAAATTTTCGTGTTACACATATTTTTTTTTGGAAATTTAACAGAGCAGTTTCGGTTCGGCCTTATTGCCTGAAACACTTGAATTCCCGATCGTGCTCGGAATCTTCCTTCTGTCCAAACTAATCAAAAGCTATAGGGTGTAGCAAGAAACTGAGGAAGATCGCGAATTCGAGAGTGTCAAGCAATATGGCCACAGGTTTGAAACCGGTATATATCAAAGTAACTTACTTGGTTTAAGTCACATCTATTAACACAACGTTAGTTTGTTCTGACAAGTTACAACGACACCTGGTGGCAGATCTAACAAACGACAGTACACGATGTCCTTGAGCGGGCAATTCGTAACACAAATTACCACACTGGTTATCAGGTCTTACCAATTTCAGGAATTATGCCTCTAACGTGTGATATTTGTTATTTTTTAAGTGCAGTGCTTGTTAAATTAAGGTTTTTTTTTTGAGGTTTTATCATCACTGGCAACCACACGACTTAAGGTCTACCCGCACATTTATTATTCTGACCTACGCGTACTCAGTTTTGGTTTGTTGTTACACCAACAGGTGCCGCTTTCGCGTATCGGAACCGGCACTTGAAAACGTTGCAAGAATTAAGAATAGGTAGGTAGTTCAGTGTTAGATGTATGTCGGTCATGTAGCTCAACCCTCTCGCCGGTAAACAGCTAAAGTAATCTGAACTAGGATTATTATTAACAATTACGTTTTTTTTCAAAGTCAAAGTCAAAATATCTTTATTCAATTTAGGCTACAACAAGCACTTATGAATGTCAAAAAAAATCTACCACCTGTTCGGAAAAACCTCTGCTGAGAAGAATCCGGCAAGAAACTCAACGAGGTATATATATATTTTTTAAAACAGATTTACAATATTATTAAATGACATGTATACATCACAAGTATTTAACACAACGTTATTTTAACACAGCTTTATTTTTAACACAGTAGGTTCGTTTTAAACGGACTATTGCCTTGTGTTGTGTGGTAACTGTTAACAGTAATTTCTAGTTCAAGTGACTTTTGGTGAAATACTTTTCACATGATACTATGTACATAGTATCATAGACAACTTTGACACATACATATACAAAGTCTTAACAGGTAAACTAATTATTCATTGAAACCGATCATCGTGTTTTAGCAGCACTGGCCCGGTCATAATCATCATCATCACCCCAGCCGATATACGTCCCACTGCTGGGCAAAGGCCTCCTTCAGAACAAGAGGGTTTGGGTAATAGTTCCCACGCGGGCCCAGTGCGGATTGGGAACTTCACACGCACCATTGCATTGCTTCGCAGGTTTGTGCAGGTTTCCTCGCGATGTTTTCCTTCACCGCAAAGCTCGTGGTAAATTTCAAATGTACCTATATAACTCCGCACATGAATTTAGAAAAACTTTTTATCCTGCTGCTATAATAGGGAACAAAGAAGTATTTTTACTATTTTAATATTTTTACAGAAATAGCCGTACAACGCAAAAGTGCGTCTGATAATGTAGCCGCAGCCGCAGCATAGTGTAGAAGTGATTATTAAATTAAGGAATTATCAGGTTTAAGGTTCATCACTGGCGGACACACGGGTTAATGTAACTACTCGCACATTTATACATTTGATCTAACCGCACTCAAATTTAAAGGCTGACCAGAATTTAAAAAAACCTCGCCTATTGCGGAAAACCAATAGAACTAATTTCTTACACTGGTTACAATAAATTCAAATATCATCTGTCTATTGCTGCCAAAGTTTAACGTTGTTTGCGCGTCGTATTGTTATTATTTTGTGTTTTTGTGAAGTGAAGAGAGTCTGAAGATTATCCATAGCCTTCCTTGGAAGGAAAATAATTCACAATGTATAAAAGTATTTGCCATAGAAAAAGTCTGAAGCATTACAAAATATTCCTTTAAATAACATCACTGACACCGTTAAGTATAAAGAATGTTGCAATATAAAACGTAGAAGTGCTTGCCCTCGCGTCAGGTTTTTTATTCCTGGTCAGCCTTTACTTTGTTATTACACCAACAGATGTCGCTGTCGCGTGGCGGAACTTGCAAATGTTGTGTGAGTTCAGGATAGTTTTTGTTTATAGCTCACCCTCTCGCCAGTAAACGGAAAAATCCATCTGAACTTGGATCACTATTAACACTATATCACGTCTTTACACACTGACTGTCTCACAGCAAAAATCTGCTTAATAAAACGTGATACTTGTTAATAGTAATCAATGTTCATAACATCCCAAGTATAAATACGTTTCTTCCCATGATACTATGCATATAGTCTTAACAGGTAAAATTATTATTCATCGAAGCCGATCGTCGCGTTTTAGCCGCACTGTCCCTGTTATGTAAATAGCTAATTTATTTATGTACACTTTTTTTATAACTTTATGTATGTTACTTTGATTATTTGTTTGCCACAAGAAATAAAGAAGTCTTTTTGCTATTGATATTTTTTACAGAAATAGCCTTATAACGCAGAAGTTCGTTTCATTCAAGGTTACCGTGCTCGTTGCCAGCGAGCTACGGGATTATTGGGTTTTGTCCATATTTTTTATCTACTTACAGCAAAATTACTTATACATTGATATTTTTTAAAATGTAAGAGAAAATCTACTTATTTTTGTTCAGTTATATTAAGTATAGCCGGCATCGATAGGAAAAAAAAACATAAAAAGGTTTCATCCGTCTACTAAAAAGTGACACCACGTCATACCACTCTATCATCAACTAGACTATTATCAGCGTGAGATGCACAAAATTGTTAAAATGACATTGAATTTTAAATCAATAAACAAACTTTCGGTTACTTTTTAATTTCTGCAGTTGAAATCTACTACAAACATACGTTTTACCATAGTATGGATTTAAGTACGTTAAAATAATTCATGAAGCAAAGCGTGCGCGTTCAATAGTAAATTCTGTAACACATTTTTTTTATTCGGAAATTTGACAGCTCTGGCCTTACTATCTGAAACCCTGGGATTCGCGATCGTGTTCAGCATCTATTTCTGACAAAAGGCATAGAAAAAGATAGTGAACAGGATCACGAACACTAGAGCCACGGATACACCGGTATACGTTACTGTAGCTCACTTGGTTTAAGTCACTTATTAACACAACGTTAGTTAGTTCTGACAAATTACAACGCCATCTGGTGGCAGATATGACAAACGACAGTTCACTGATGTCCTTGAGCGGGCCATTCACAACACAAATTCCCGCATTGATACCTAGTTAAAAAAAGTGAATACATGTAACTTACAATAAAACAGCTAAGTGTAAACCACGACTATAATTAATTAAATTAACTCACAATCGCCATACTACGCAACGTTCTTCGCTGATTAGTATACTTCTTCGTCAACAGATGTCGGTAAGAGTAGGTACCAACAGGTCCCAATTACAAAATACTATTACGAATTATATGGCTACTGGGTGCTGGGGGTCAGAGGCTGTTGCCTTCATTCGGGAAGTGGGAGGGAAAGCGGCTTCGTACGTGGTGCAAAAGTTGTCCATCGGCATTCAGCGTGGCAACGAGGCCAGTTTGATAGGTACCTTTACGCCAGGGACAAGTGTTTGTTTTTTATATTTTTATTTTTATTTTGTTTTCTTGAGAAGAATTAAAATATTTATGTTTATTTTTATTTCTCTATATATATAAAAAAAATATTAGACAAAAATGTGGAACCAGCTTCCTGGGACAGCATTTCCGGAGCGGTGCAGCTTAGGGATCAAAAACCGGCCAAGTGCGAGTCGGTCTCGCACACGAAGGGTACCGTACCTTTATCTATAAAACATTACCCATTAACAAAAAACTGCAAAAAAATCACGTTTGTTGCCCCTAAATGTTTATTTTATTTTAATTTAATTATACATTTTTAAAGTGAATATAAGTACAACTAAATATTGTGAATATTTCAAGCGTCTACTGTTATAAATACTTATCGAGCAAAAAACGGCAAAAACATCATGTTTGTTGTATGGGAGCCCACCCATATTTATTTTATTCTGTTTTTAGTATTAGTTGTTTTAACCGTCTATATAGCTATCACGGTTCACGAGATACAGCTGGGTGACAGACAGACAGACAGACGGACAGTAAAGTCTTAGTAATACCCCTAACCCTTTGGGCACGGAACCCTAAAAATGAGCCTACGATCAGTCTCTCAAAGGGCAGGCAACGCACCTGTGATGCCTCTCGTGTTGACAGGTGTCAATGGGCAGCGGTGATTGCTTCCAATCAGGTGACCCGCATGCTCGTTTTCCCCCTCGTATACGAGTATACTTGTAGTACCTGGGCGACCGAGTTCCGCTCGAGTTAAAACTCGGCAACCAGCGTTTTCCTAGAGATAAGCCAGATCGATTTTTCATACCCGAAAACCCCTGCATACTCTAGATTCCCGAAATATACGAACATACAAGAATTTCTCGTTTAAGAGTTAAGATTTTAGGCCGTTGTCGTTGCTTTTCAACTCCGGCTGCAAAAATTATTACATGTAGTATGTAGAGCAATGCTTAGTATGTAAAATTGGAGATTAAACATTCTTGTTTAACACAATGCTGGCCAGTTATGACACAGGACAGCGACATCTGGTGTTAAATGTAATTAATGAATAAAAAGTGATCCTTCAGCGGGTAGTTTGCAATACACGTCCACGTATAGGTAGTGCTACGAGATTTTAAGTGAAAGATTACACGCACAGCTACAACATTTCGTGTAATGACAGCAAGATTTTGTCATTTTTTTCATTCATTTCAGTCATTCTCCTTTTGTGCTATCAGTTCTTTTACGTGCGTCCGCTGTAATTGAGAAACCAAACAACGAATTTTAAATGAGTTGGCACTCTTACCGACATCTGTCGTCGTATGTAGAAATATACTAATTAACGAAGTAAGTTGCATAGTACGGCGACTGATTATTTAACTAATCCATACTAATATTATAAATGCAAAAGTGTGCGTGTTTGTGTGTTGGTATGTTATTCCGTCTTTCACGTCGTAACGGAGCGACGGATCGACGTGATTTTTGGCATAGAGATAGTTTATGGGCCAGAGAGTGACATAGGCTACTTTTTATCCCGGAAAATGCACAGTTCTCGAGGGATCCGCGCGCGATAACTGAATTTCACGCGGACAAAGCCGCGGGCAAAAGCTAGTTATTACATAGTCCTTGTTTATACCTACTTAGTTGTGTTATTGTAAATAATTTATTGAATCAGGCGTTACTTTGCGGAGGTCCATATCAATGAACTAAAATAATTTCCTTGCTCACCCGCGACCTTAACATTGCATGAACAAGCATATTTTGCATAAGCTTAGCTATCGTAAGGTCGCGGGTGAGCAAGGAAATTATTTTAGTTCAGTGTTATTGTAAGTCACACTTATGCACTTTTTTTAACAACCAGTGCTGAATTTGTGTCGCAAATTTCAAGGAAATCATCAGAATCATCAGAAAAGTTAAAAAGTTCTTAAGGATAAAAACACTGCAGGTAAATGACGGTAAATAACAATGGTATGTGTCCAGTCCATACAGCCTATTTCAAACTGCTTAGCTCCTTAGTTCAATATAGTAACTTATTAATTTTACAAATACATTGACTAAAATACCCACTTTATCTACTGTTATTCTCTATTTATTATATTGAACATTTTCAATTTTGTTAAATTAATTATTGCTAGTAAGCAATAAAGTCTACTGAACTATTTTCCAATGTACCTACCAGAAAAAAATAAATAAACATGAGCTAAAAACTGATAACGTACTAAGGGGCTATTAAATTCGAAAATCGTAGTTCGTATTGCACCGTCCCTCTCACTCTCTTATTAAAAAATATTAGCGCCAGCGGGACGGCAAGATACGAAGTTCGAATTTTGCACTTCATAGTAGGTATAAGTCCTGATGACGAGGCTGTATAGCTGTATACCTTAGCCTGTTCGGACAGACGAATAAAGCAAAAAAAAAACGAACTCTTAATTGGCGCGAAAGCATACTTCGTTTGGTAACATCAAGGACTATTTTATAGTCCTTGGTAAAATCTTTGAAAAATGAGTGATTCAATGAGGGCTATCGCGTATGAATTCGCCGCTAGAGGCGCTAGTGTAGCGTGAGGTCTCCGAAAGTCAAATCTCAGTTTTTGGGTGAGCTACGCGGGTTTATTTATAATTAGAATAATTTTGTGAATATTTTGCATTACCTGAAATTAATTATGGCAATTATGTGATAAGGGGCAATGAATGTCTGTGTTTTGGGACAGTTTTGACTTTCGAAAACTTTTGTCCGCCCTTTTTTCCGAACAAAACAGGACTACGCAAGACTGGTTGCTCGATATTTTTATAGCACGGTTTATGATTTTAATCTAAACTTTGTTTTCACGCCCGTAATAGCAGACTTTGAAAGCCACACTTAAAAACCTCACGCAACAGTGGCGCCATCTAGTAAGACTAAAAACGATAGCCCTCATTGTATCAGAATTGGAATGTGAAAAAACTTATACTAGAGCTACTGAACTACCCGAACATGAATTTATTTTTGAACTACCCGCATTCGGCCAAAATTTGTTTGTTTTAGTATTATGTCAACAGGTGTCGCTGTCGCGGTTCCGAAGAAGCTAACGTTGTCGCAATAACGAAGAGTCTAGTTAAAAACAACTGATTCGTTTTCATGTTAGAATTAAGTTACAGTAAGCGCAAGTGTAGTCTATAAACTTAATATCCCGACCATTAACCAAAGATATGTTTTTTGGAGCCGAAGTCTTAGACTTCGGCCGAAAAAATCATTAATTGAATTTATTGCGTTATTATACTTCCACTGCTCTCTGTCCGCTGCATTAGGGCCAGTCCTTCAAAAAGTCGTCCAGCTCTGAACTGAATCAGTTCATCGACGCAGTTTAGCAAAAAGGATCCAACCATCAAAAAATATTTTTTTAATTTTGGATCTACTATCAGTGGGAACAAAAGCGAATTGAAAGAATAACATGCCAGTGCTTTGGATCCTTTTTGTTAAACTATGTGTACATGGTGTTATAAAATCCTGTGTAATAATTTAATCCACATTAAGGCGATTGATTAATATGATACATCGTTTGTCAATCACGTTTCTTTTTTTACTTTTCTACAATTAATTGTAAACATATTTCAGCTATTAACGTAAGGGTGTATCACATATATACACACACACACACACACGCACGCACGCACGCACGCACACACACATCACGCCTGTCCTGTATTCCCAAATGGGGTAGGCAGAGCACACGAAACGTTACCGCTTCGGAGCCACTTTTAGCAATTTTAGGTTTTAAGTTTGACAAAAACGGTACAATAGTGACAGGTTGCTAGCCTATCATTGTTTGTATAAGGGTGTATCATTGTTGTTTAAATAACAAAATAAAATAATATAAAAGTTATTGCGAAGCGAACTACTCACATTCAGTTATTTAATAGGATATAAGGTGCGCCGCTTGCCGACAGGTGTCGCTGTAATGTGTTAGACCAGGTTAACGTTCTGTCAGTTTGAGATGGTCAAGTCCAAGTACCTAATAACGTAATAACTATTAATTATGTACAGTCACCTAATTCGATTCCTAAGATATCCTGAAACTTTGTTATAATGACATTGACAGTTGGATTGACAAAATGAAATTAATTACTTATGATATGATAAGATTTCAAGATGACTGGGAATTGAATTGGGTGTCTGTATTTTTGATTTTCAATGACATCACACTCTTAACGCATCATCATTTTATACTGTTTGCTGATGACATCTGTCATCGTGACTGGCAAAAATAAAAGACACTTACTAAGAATACTGTTTGTAACATAATAAACTGGTTAAAGGATAATAATTTGAAAGTTAACCTAAATAATAAATAAGATTAAATAAAATAAAAATTTAATAAAACCACCTAAACAATATGTTTTTAAACCTTTCAAATAAACTGATCTACCTTACGTCAATTTTGTCAAATGTTTAAAAAACGTAGTATTTACAAACTTACCATTGACACCAGGGAGATAACAGAGGAATAAAAAGAAATCACTATTTGAAAAAAATAAAAAACAAAAAGAAATCAATTTATTCACATTCACAAAGACACACAAATACAACAAAATTTTAATATAACAATAAACAACCTTTTTTTTCTTTAGCTTCATTTATTTATCTATTTTAATAAATCCTTATACCTTTACTTGCCCCAATTTCATTTGCCATACCAACGTTTGCCATAAAATATATACAACCGTGCTATTTTCAGGATTTTTTAAAAAGTTATCTTATAGAATGCAGTAGGTTAGGTTAGGTTAGTTTAATATCAACTCTGAAGAAAATACTATTTTAGAAATAAATTACTTTATGGCAAATGAAAATTATGGAAAACGATACATTATGGCATATGAAATCCGGGCAAACGATAGAGAACCTAATAAAACACGGCAATACAGTTTTTAAGGACCAATACACCGCGAAATAAAATAAAATATGCAAAAAAAGAAAAATATAAATTGAGAGAAAAAACACTAAGTAGATTGCTTATCATCCATCATCACGTCACACAAAATCTCAGACATTCACGACACAGTCGGCCAACGACAATCGAGCAGCAGGGCTACTACGAAACTGAAGTTCGTATCGTACCGTCCCACTCGCCCTCGTATTAAATAGTATAAGTGCCAGAGGGACCGCACGACGCGAGCTTCGAGTTTCGAGTTTCGTAGCAGCCCTGCAGGTCACACACAGGTGCTGCCGTCATGGAGCGCACGCAGCCGCGGCCGCAAAGCGGAACTTCTCTAGGACGAACAATCTCACGACTACCCACAAGCTCGGGACAATCCGACTCCCCGCGCAATATTTTAGAAGTCGTGAGGAGCAAGTGCCTGTCACCACAGAATCTAATAGTACTACTGCTGCTATTGTCACTGTTGTCACGAGGCTGTCACGCTGTACCTCCAAAGGCTTATACCTCTTCATATTCTATTCTATATACGGATGTTCTTAGATATAAATAAAAACGCTCTGGTTACGGAATTTACAGCGTCATAATTTAAAAACATTTTATCACACTTTTACATTGCTTAACTGTACATAATTAATTGTTTTAATCCTTGATTACCTTTAAAAGAGATAGATTAGACTAAATAAGCTTTTGGAACTATACCCATACTTGAACAAACATTTGCAAACTATCCGTATTCAGTTATTCATGGTTATTCTAAGTATATGATATAACGCGTGCCGTTTGCCGACAGGTGTCGCTGTAATGTGTTAGAAGAGGTTAGCGTTGTATCAATTAGCGATGGTCAAGTTGAAGTAATAATATTTCATTCACTGACAGTTGCCGATTTGATTCCGAGCACTTCATAAGCTTAACATCGTAATTTAATCGAATACCTCTATGATTGAGGAAATAATGTTGATTACGACAAGGGTACGTGATGTGCTCGGAATCAATTTCGGTAACTGTTCGTTTACACAAAATGTCTTAAAAATAATCCAGATTATCTCTGGAAGTAAAAAAAAAGCCTTGTTGGCCTAGTGGTTTGACCTATCGCCTCTTAAACAGAGAGTCGTGGGTTCAAATCCTGGCTCGCACCTCTGAGTTTTTCGAAATTCATGTGCGGAATTACATTTGAAATTTACCACGAGCTTTGCGGTGAAGGAAAACATCGTGAGGAAATTGGCACAAACCTGCGGAGCAATTCAATGGTGCGTGTGAAGTTCCCAATCCGCACTGGGACTTATAGCCCAAGCCCTCTTGTTCTGAGAGGAGGCCTGTGCCCAGCAGTGGGACGTATATAGGCTGGGATGATGATGATGACGTATTATTAAATAAAACCACTAAAACCGCTGAACCGATTTAGATGAAATTCGGTATAATACATATAGTTTGAGAACCGGGGGAGGACCTAAGAATAGTTATTATCCTGGAAAATTACATAGTTCCCGCGTGATAGCGATAAACGAATTCTACGGGCGTTGATGGTTTAATCGAGTTACATCCATCGTGTTGAGTCCCGTTGCGACTACTATAGATGAAACATATAAAAGGACATTAGGAACAGCGATAAACAAACTCAACGCGGGCGGAGTCGCGGGCAACAGCTAGTTATAAATAAATAGACAACATGAAGGATAAAGTGTGTCATTGTGGTTGTAAATTGGATACTGGTGAGTATAAGGGTGCCTTACACCAGTGATGTGCTATGCAGCTGTCCTGCGAGGATGTGAAAGCTACGCTACGAAACTATGT
Organism: Choristoneura fumiferana; assembly: GCF_025370935.1. Classification (NCBI taxonomy): domain Eukaryota; kingdom Metazoa; phylum Arthropoda; class Insecta; order Lepidoptera; family Tortricidae; genus Choristoneura; species Choristoneura fumiferana. The sequence continues at coordinate 7,894,258 of NC_133498.1, read as the reverse complement.
GACCGTTTCCACTAATGCTAAGCTATGTAGCCGTTTCAGGAAGATGCGGTACGAAGCTGTACGAGGAAGATGCGCAGCAAGAGTCTATACGGACGCATCTATATATTTTTTATTTCTTATAGACGAAGTATCAAAATTATCTAAGCCGGGCTAGAATGACAATATGTTAGTCAAAGTCAAAGTCAAAATATATTTATTCAATTTAGGCTATAACAAGCACTTATGAATGTCAAAAAAAAATTACCACCGGTTCGGAAAAACCTCTGTTGAGAAGAATCCGGCAAGAAACTCAACGAGGTATATTTTTATATAAATTATATGTAAACATCACAAGTATTTAACACAACTTTATTTTTAACACAGTAGGTTCACTATTTGAAGGGATCGCTAATGCGGATCGGAATTATTTCCAAATATCCCTGTCCATGATATAATCATTAACTTTATAATACGCCTTAGATATTAATGTCTTCTTGACAATAGATCTGAATTTTGTATCCGTTTCGTTTGTAATATTTTTTGGAATTTTATTATAAAAAGTATGCAATTTCCCAGAAACGACTTTTTGGTTTTAGCCAGTCTGTAAGATGGAACTTTAAGCTTCCCTGTGTTTCTAGTAGCCTTTGGCTTATCGATGTTAGTGGCAAAATCACATATGTTCTTCCTTACATACATGATTATTTCAAAAACATAAACATAATTAAGTTAATTTTGACAGTCTCAAAAATGATACCAGATTACAGTTTCGTAAAAAATGCGTGGACGGCTTTCGCTTGGCCAGAGTCTACCCGCACTTGAATGTACTTTCGTGAACGACCCACACGCTCTTTATCATTCGATTCAGTTTCATACGAGCCAATTGCCAACAGATGTCGTTGTTTTTATAGAATAAAAATTAACGTTGCGTTAATTTGCGACAATAAGGCAGAAATTAAATGTCTTTTAATCGATTTGAGTATTCCTTACCAGTGATTATTTTTAAGATAGGTAATTTACTGGTAGTGTTTGTAATTATTTTTGAAAGCCCAGGTCGTCTTTTTACAACGACAGTGGCAATTAGTTAGAAAAACTTACAAAATGCAGCTAGTGTTACCTCACTATCGATAGTTTTACAATATATATTACTGTCTACTGAAAGGTCCGCCCGGATTGCTACCACCATCTTGCTCGCTAATCCTGCCGTGAAGCAGCAGTGCTTGCACTGTTGTGTTTCGGCGTGGAGAGTAAGACAGCCGGTGAAATTACGGGCACGTGAGGTATCCCATCTTAGGCCTCTAGGTTGGCAACGCGTCTGCAATACCCCTGGTGTTACAAATGTTTTTGGGCGGTGGTGATTTCTAACCATCAGGAGACCCACTTGCTCGTTTTCCATCCAGTCGAATAAAAAAATAATAATAACAATAGTATTTAAACCAATCATGTACTTACCTAGTTTCCCAGTAGGTCAAAATTATTCAAAAGTGACGTATTTGTTGATCCTTACTTCCTTACGGTCTTGCCTGGCAGTGTTTGTAAATGATTTTAGATGCTTGATTTATTGTTAAAAACAAACATAATAAAACATAATTAAATTATAGAATGAAAATTTGGCCTAAATCGCCGTCAATGGGTAAGGTGCCCAGAAGGCTGGCCGTATTTCCTCGTTGTATAGCGATACTTATACGCTGTGCGAAATAGTGGCCAGCCCTCTGGTCGCCCGAGGCCTCTATTAGGCGCGTCGACAAATCTTTATACAGCCGACGCGCACTTGGCCCCAAGGCCCAAGGTTTCAACACCAAATGCCGCAAACATGTAGCTGGTTCCCAGGGCGGCATATTTGCGGCGTTTGAGGCTTTCAGCCGAAGATGCCGCAGCGCCAGCGGTGACGCTGGTGCTTGGAATATGGGACGGTGCTAGGGTATCAACGCAAGTGGCATCCCAAACTAGCGGCCGACCCATGCTCCAAGGCACCAGCGACATTCCGTCAGGCCTCTTGCCGTCGTCCTGGCCAGCCCGCTGGGCTCGAGGACTGCCGGAACTCTCGCACTGACAAGGGCCCGACGGATGATGTCGTTAATACTGGCGTGGCGGGAGATCCTACCAGCGCTCCGGACACATGAGAGGCCATGGTGACCCAGTATGTCCACCATGGCGCCGCATTGACAACGATGTGGCTGATTTATTGATGCCCCCAAACGTAAGCTAGCTGCCAGGCGAAAGGTGGTGTTGTCTAAAAAAGTACCTATGTTTGGAGAAGGTAGCGCCTGCAGCCACAGACCCGATTCCCACTCCGCAGTCGCAAGGAGACGAGCACGGTCTGCCGAACTAGTTGACGTATCTAAAAGGTTCCTTACTAATATTAAAATGTGAAAGTATATCCCGACCAAGCTAAGTTTGCACCTAACTGGAATGCGAAATCCCGCCCGCTTCCCAGCTCACCTGGATCGCCCTGTCGCGTCAGTGCAGCTAGCATCTTGGTCGCCGATACGCGTCTTACGAATTTTACTCTCCTATTTGTTGAATTTTACATTTAAGTATAAACGGTTCTTGTTAAGACGCGAGATGTAAACTTAGTGTGGTTGGGTAATAGCTCCGTCTGTCTGTTGCTTCTTCACGCTTAAACTGCTGAACCAATTTAGATGAAATTAAGTATGGAATAGTTTGGGAAAGAAAGGACAAAGATAAAGAACAGTTTTATCCCGGAGAATTGCATATTTTACGCGAGATAACGATAAACGAATTTTTCACTGATGAATTCAATACTTTATTGCTCTTCCACAAATCCACACCACAATGTACGGTTACAAATGTTACAAAAGGATACGTGATGATCATGGACCCTGTGGGGCACAGCAATATTTACTTTTAAAAGAGTTCCACTTTTAAATAATTCGGGTCGCAGGAAACAGCTAGTACTACTTATACATATAAACGTTTGTTTGCTTGTTTGTTTTTCCTCTTTTTTGTACAAAATTATATACATAAAGCTATTAAAAAGGGTAAATTACAAATGCAGAGTTATTTCCGAATGGATCTCAGTCAGTCAACGTCAGAGACGATGACTCAACGGGGTCACGCTGTTTTGTCACCTTTATATCCCAGAGTCCTACATGATTTTAGGTTACACGTTACATGGTGTGACTATGCACACTCAATATTTTGATTTATTAATTACCGGTTTCGTTATACGGCGCCGGTTACAAAAATTATAAATTTATGCTATGCATACCTAAAACTACTTACAACTACTAAGTAGTTATTAAGTAGTTATGCACCACGAGGTATGTACCAAATGTAGCGATAAAAATACTTTAAATTTTGTATTTGACATAATGCTAGTTAGTTCTGGCAGGTGAAAGCGACACCTGTTAGCGATATTTGATACCAGAATAAGAAATGGCCGAGAGCGGGTGGTTTGAAATTTTATATTTATGCGCGGGTAGTTCGTGTAACTTTTTGCACTAGCTTTTTGGGAATTCCCGGCATCGTAAACGCGCGATCCCAAAGTACACATCGTCTGTGCTTTAAAAATACGCTATGAGCATTGGCCTAGGAGCATAGTATAGGAGGATAGGCATATGAAAATTCCTAAAAACCTACTTAGTACAAGAGTGACTAAATCTCGTTTGAAAAGCGTTTACACGCATCTTGTGCACCTAAAAAATACGTGGTGTACCTTTAGTTGTGACTGAGCAGCGCCGTAACGAAGCCACGAAACGAGTTTCATGAACTACCCGCGCATAAATAAAAATTTTGAAACTACCTGCTCTCGGCCATTTCTTATTCTGGTATCAAATATCGCTAACAGATGTCGCTCTCACCTGTCAGAACTAACTAGCATGATGTCAAAAACAAAATTTAAAGTAACGTGAGATTTTTTATCGCTACGTTCGGTACATACCTCGTGGTGCATAACTACTTAATAACTACTTAGTAGTTGTAAGTAGTTTTAGGTGTGCATAGCATACATTTATAATTTTTGTAACCGGCGCCGTATAACGAAACCGGTAATTTATAAATGGAAATATCTAGTGTGCATAGTCACACCATGCAAAGTGTAACAAAAAAACGGCTAAGAGCGTGTCGGACACGCCCAAGATAGAGTTCCGTAGCCATTAGGAAAAAAAACAAGTAATATTATGTGCGTTATAACACAATTAAAACACTTACTACACAGTCTTAAAATCTATTACCAGTAAAAGAGCGTATCTTCAAGGCACTTAACGTCCTTTTGTTGAGGAGCGCAGTTTTTCGGAAATAACTCAAAAACGGTATATCCGATCATGTTGAAACCAATTTTCGTTGAAAGTATTTATTATGAGTTACCTTTCCATATTTTTTGGACAAACGGTTTACAAGATAGAGGGGGAGAGACACAATTTTTGCTACTTTGGGAGCGATTATTTCCGGAAATCTTCACTTAATCAAAAAAGTTTTTGAGAAACCTTACTATCTTTTCAAAAGAGCTGTCGAACTATGTGCCACACGTTAAAGCGAGTTAAAAAATATATATTTCAATTTCTCTTACGTGTTTGGAGTGCCCCCCTATAAATATTTATTTTTGTAATTTAACTACAAAACTAAAGAGCGGCTTTGACAAGACATCTGTACTCCAAATTTCATTGATGTAGTTTTCGAGTAAAATGCCTGTGACATACGGACGGACGGACAGACAGACAGACAAAAAAATAAAGATAAAATAAAGATTAGCTAGGAATATCATGTAACTAATTGTAAAATTGTTATGAAATAAACAGATATTCCTTTTTTTATTAGACAGACAGACAGATGGACTTGACGAAACTATAAGGATTCCGTTTTTGCCATTTTGCGTGACCCCGTTGAATGTGTTAAGATTGACAATGAATGGGCATGTAGATATGCATTATCTCTATTGCATGGCATGCCTTATGACCTTTTGTGTAATGACAACACCATGGGTTGTCTACTGCTCTCTATCTCGTCTTCCGCCCGTCGACTCACTGCTTGTTATTTTGTTGCTGTGCTGTAATTGAATAAATCCTGATTCATCTGAGAAATCATCCGTCTTCATTTTATTGTATCCACGATAAACCTCTGAAAGGACACCGACTGCTGCTCCTACAGGTTATGTATGCCCAGTTCACGAAGAACGTGGATGGATGAGGTTAAGCATCTGACTGAACACAAGTAAGCGCAAATATTTATATTTTTTTTGGAGCGATATGCCTGCTAATGGTGATGATGTGTTGGAACCTCGTGGCAACATGCCTGCCGCGAACTCGCAAGCGACAGTGATGCATGCCGCAAGCTCTCATGCCAGCATTGAAAAACTGGAAGGCGCTCGCAATTACCATTCTTGGAAATTCGCAGTAAAAATGTCATTGATGCATGATGGATTGTGGGACATTGTGGAGACTGGTACTAGTGAGGGAGATGTGCTGCGTGACCAGCGCGCCCTAGCAAGAATATGCTTAGCTACTAAATCAAACCTATACCAATACGTAAGAAATGCCAAAACCGCCAAGGAGGCGTGGAAATGCCTTGCTGACGTCTTCGAAGATTCAGGTTTGGTGCGCAGAGTACTCTTATTAAGACAATTACACAGAATAGAGTTCTGCAATTTCAAGTCTATGTCAGATTACATAGAAGCTATAATGACAAATGTTCAACAATTGGCCGATATAGGTAAAATAATTGAAGACACTGAAGTAGCAGAGGTATTGTTGAGTGGATTGCCTGTTGAGTATGATTCTCTTGTTTCAAATTTGGAGACCGCAAATATGACAAAGAAATTGTCCAGCGAGGTTGTCCGAGCCCGCTTATTACAGGAGGAATACAGGAAGTCTGACTCTGAGAACAACACTGCATTTCTTTTGAAGAATAGATCATTTAAAGGAAGATGTCACTTCTGCAAGAAAGTAGGTCACATGAAGGCAAATTGTTTAAAATTGAAACTGAAGCACAGGAGCAAGAGTAGCGAAGACCAGGCCATGGCTGCAGGTTTTGAGGTGCACCAGGATGTGTGGTTCGTGGACTCTGGATGTACTTCGCACATGTGTAATTCTCTGGACTCTTTTGTCAATTTGAAGACTTTTAATAATAAAGTGACAGTTGCAAATAATGAACAAATGCAATGTGAAGGTATAGGTGATGTATTTTTGAACTTAAATGGTAAATTAAGAAAATTGTGTAGCGTTTTGTATGTACCAGGTCTTTCAACAAATTTAATATCTGTTAGTAGGCTCATTAGTCGAGGTTACAGCGTGAGGTTCGACAGGACAGGGTGTGTCATTGTAGACAAAGGGCTTAACAGGGTTGCGTCTGCTTTTGTACAAAACGGTATGTATAGATTGAGCATAGGTGAGAATTCGTGCAATGTGGTGAACTACAAACCCTCACAGGGGCGAGAGTTTGTTAGTTCCGCAGTTGCTACTCAGGATGCAAAACAATTGTGGCACCAGAGGCTGGGGCATATTAATCAGAGGGATTTGCAGTCGCTTGGGGATAGGTTACCTAACAATCTTTTGTTACAGAACCAAGGACAGCAGGAAGGTAAATGTGTTCCTTGCCTTGAGGGGAAGTTGGCCGCTAAGCCTTTTCCTAAAGGGGCAAGTGTGCTAGCTGATAAACCGCTAGCTCTGATACACTCTGATGTATGTGGCCCACTGCCGAGTAGCTGGGGTGGCGCGAAATATCTGCTCACCTTCACGGATGACTGCACGAGGAAATCATTTGGGTTCTTATTAAAGAAGAAATCTGAGGTATGTGACCGTTTTATTGAATTAGTTAGTATGTTGGAAAGGCAGACAGGGCTGTATGTTAAGTGTCTACGTTCAGATAATGGCGGAGAGTATTGCAACAAACAACTTTCTCATTTCATGAAAAGAAAGGGTATAGTGCATCAAACAACAGTGCCATATTGTCCACAACAGAATTCCGTATCGGAGAGGCTCAACCGCACTTTAATGAATAAAGTCCGGTGCATGCTGCAGCAGTCGGGACTGGACCGCCGTTTTTGGGGTGAGGCTGTGATGGCCGCCATATATTTGAAGAATAGATCTCCAACAGTGGCATTAGGTGGACGTATTCCGGAGGAGGTATGGACTGGGTCTAGAGTGGACCTTGGTCAACTCCGGGTCTTTGGTTGTATGGCATATGTAAAGGTACCAGATGTTAAACGTGGTAAATTAGATGCAAAGTCAAAACCATATGTGTTTGTGGGTTATTCAGACACAAGTAAAGGTTATAGGTTGGCTGACTGTTTAGACCCGAGAAAAGTTGTATTGTCAAGAGATGTAGAATTTTTAGAAAATAGGTTTTATAATTTTCGACAAAATAATAATGATAATTGCAATAATTTTAATTTGGATTTTATTTATGGATTTATAAATAATGAGGATAATTGCAATGTGTCATTGTCAGGTGATGTGAATGAGAATAGCATTGGTTCCAGCAGTAGGAATGAGAGTACTATTGTCAGTGATGTGAATGAGAGTAGCATAGGAATTTGTAGGAACGAAACGAGTAGTCCTAGGTATGTGAATGAGAGTAGCATAGGAATTAGTGATAGGAACGAAAGTAGTAGTCCTAGTGATGTAAATGAGAGTAGCATCGAGTCTATTAGCAGGAATGATAGTACTGATATAGGAGTTGTAAATGATAGTAGCAACATTTTAGAGAGTATTAAACGTGATCATAATTACTCATTAAATTTTTCAGATGGAGCTGATGAAGAGTATTGCTCTGCAAGTGAGAGTGGCTCTCTATCTGATGGTTCTGCGGGAGTGAAAGAGTGCTCACCGGGCAGCACCACGTCTGCTGGAGGGGAAGTGACGGCAGAGGCGGAAGCCCGACCTTCGACCTCTACAGAGCGTCCAGTGCGTAGTACGCGTTCTGCTCTACCCAAGAGGTATGCCGATTACGATTTATCTTTGATGGCGAATGGTCGTGCGTTCGAGCCAACTACGTATGAAGAGGCCGTATCCAGCGCTGATGCTGATGACTGGCGAGCTGCTATGACGCAGGAATACGACTCGCTAATGAAGAACAAGGTTTGGAAACTGGTAGACAGACCTAAGAACGTCAATGTGGTAAAAAGTAAGTGGGTATATAAAATTAAAAATGATGCCTCTGGTAATTTTATATGTCATAAAGCACGACTCGTCGCGAGGGGCTTTACGCAGCAGGAGGGGATTGATTACAATGATACATTCTCGCCTGTCGTACGCCACTCTACCATGAGGATATTATTTAGTTTGGCAAATGAACTAGATTTAAATATAGATCACATTGATGTAACTACAGCATTTCTGAATGGAAATTTAGAAGAGACCATTTATATGGAACAACCTAAAGGTTATAATGTAGACCATAGTAAGGTATGTTTACTTCAAAAAAGTATATATGGACTGAAGCAATCTAGTCGCATGTGGAATTTAAAAATTCACAATGTTCTGTGTAACAATGGTTTGGTTCAAAGTAAAAGTGAACCTTGTGTGTACTACATAAGGTCAAAAAATGATTTTGTTATCGTAGCATTGTATGTTGATGATTTTTATTTGTTTTATCAAAAAGATAGCTTATGTAAAGTCAAGCTATTGCAAACATTAGAGAAAGAATTTAACATTAAAAATCTGGGTCCCATACAAAGCTACTTAGGTATCCGTGTTCGTAGAGATAGAAAAAACGGGACTTTGTCTTTAGACCAGACTGTGTACATAAAGAGCATTTTAAATAAATTTAATATGTCTAATTGCAAGCCTGTATATACACCTATGCTTCAGTGTACTAAGTTAGAATTGGAAAATAAAAATGAATGTTTAAGTGATGACACATTCAAGTACAGACAGCTTATTGGTTCATTAATGTATTTGTCTGTCTGTACACGACCGGATATTGCTTTCGCGTGTAGCAAACTTAGTCAGTATAATAACTGTTATGGGAAATCACATTGGTCAGCTGCCAAGCGTTTGCTACGATATTTAGCAGGTACAATTAATTACGGTTTATTGTTTATAAAAAGTAAGGAATTGTCATTAAGTGCATATAGTGACGCTGACTGGGGAAATGACTGTCTTGATAGAAAGTCTTATACTGGTTTCGTTATAAAGCTGGGAAATAACACAGTTAATTGGGAATCCAGAAAGCAAAGGTCGGTAGCGTTGAGTAGTACTGAAGCTGAGTATATGGCTATAGCAGATGTATCTAAGGACTTATGTTTTATTCAGAACCTTATGTCAGAGATACTTCCAGATACCCGTATGAGCATTATTGTTTATAATGATAATCAGAGTGCGCATAAATTAATTGAGAACAAAGAATTGTGTCATAAGCGCACTAAGCATATTGATGTTAGATTTCATTTTATTAAAGATTTAGTGCAAAAAGGGTTTATGGTTGTAAAGTATCTGAGTACTGAAAGAATGATAGCCGATGCTCTAACTAAGGTATTAAGTGCTAGAAGAAACAGTTTATTGATGAATAAAATGTGTGTAAAGCCTTGCTAATTATGATTATGTGTACATGCATCATGAATTGTTTATTTATGCTAAGTTAGCATGATAGGTTGTTATTTTATGGTTTGGACTGTATACCTACTTGAATCTTGCATTGTGTAGAGTCAATAAAGTGTTGATGTAGAGTCGATGTAGGATTGATGTAGAGTCAATATAGAGTTAATGTAGAGTCTATATAGAGTCAATGTAGAGTCTATGTAGAGTCATCAAGCATGCAATTTGTTGTGTTCGGCATTAGATTATAATGCATAAGGGGAAGTGTTAAGATTGACAATGAATGGGCATGTAGATATGCATTATCTCTATTGCATGGCATGCCTTATGACCTTTTGTGTAATGACAACACCATGGGTTGTCTACTGCTCTCTATCTCGTCTTCCGCCCGTCGACTCACTGCTTGTTATTTTGTTGCTGTGCTGTAATTGAATAAATCCTGATTCATCTGAGAAATCATCCGTCTTCATTTTATTGTATCCACGATAAACCTCTGAAAGGACACCGACTGCTGCTCCTACAGAATGATCGTATCTGACGTCACGCATATCACAAACTTGACTGAAGGGTGACTGGCAGAGATCCCTTCAGAAACCGCCTTTGTATTTTGCACCTTTTTTTCTAGTAACGTTTTTAGGGTTCCGTGGTCAAGAACTCTTATTGGTATTTCCATTTTGTAAAGTAAAGAGTAAAAACAAGTAAACTTTTATAATAATACTTAGTACCTCTTAACGGCGAATCCAGTAAAAAATTCGTTATCTCGCGTAAAAAAAATTTTTCCCGGTATAAAACTCCTTTTTTCGGATCTCAAACTATCTCATACCACATTTCATCCTTTCAAAATCCAGTTTTATGCTTGAAATCTCTTTATTCAATTTAGGCACTTATGAATGTCAAAAAAAATCTACCACCGATTCGGAAAAACCTCTGTTGAGAAGAATCCGACAAGAAACTCAGGTATATTTTTTCTAAACAGATTTACAATATTATTAAATGGCTAGCCGTTACCCGCGAGTCCGCCCGCGCAGAATTCGTTTATCGCTATCCCGCGGGAACTATGCAATTTTCCGGATAAAAACTATCCTTTATCCTTCTGAGGTACCTAAATCTGAATGCAATGAAATTCACATCTGAATCGGTTCAGTGGCTTAGACGTAATGAAGTAACAAACAGACTTACAAACTTTTGCATTTATAGTATTAGTGAGATAATACATCACAATCAAATGATATCTTCTCCTGAAAATGTGCTTTGCGCCCTTTGAGCCTACCATATATTCTATGGATCAACAAACAACTGTAACGCCCGAGCACTCGGGAGGTTTCTAACATCACACCTCAGGATATAGAATGATTTAAACACCTGCAAATTTGTAAGGAACCCTCGGTACGCGAATCCATCTCCCACTCGGCTGGTTGTTTTATAATAATAATAATAATAATAAATCTTTATTTCGCATAAGTAAGAATTAGGTACAGACAATGTTCATGCTAAAATGAAAAAAAAAAAGATAAATTAAAGGATACATTACAATAATGATTACATACATCTAATACCTATAAACGAGCAATTCTTTTGTATATATTTTGGGGATCTCGGAAATATCTCCGACGATTTTGATGAACTTTGTAGAGTTTTCGGGGATGACAAATCGATCTAGCTTGGTCTTATCTCTGGGAAAACGCTCGTTACAGAGTTTCAGCCCGAGCAAAGCTCGGTCGCACAGGTACTTATTATTATGATAGCCGTTTTACACCTTTGCAATAACGTATCGTTTCTTTTATAAGTCGACCGTGTTGACTAAGAAATTGCTTTAAATGACAACGTGTTGAATGTTTATGAACCGTAGAAGTAATAACCTTCGCTTCACCGTAACTGTTAAATCCACAGGAGACGGCGACATTCTGTAACGTAACGACGCAATGCAAAAAACAATAAAAACGCAAAAAATCTACTTTTTACAAGCTTTTTTTAGGGTTCCGTAGTCAACTAGGAACCCTTACAGTTTCGCCATGTCTGTCCGTCTGTCTGTCAGCGGGTAAGCTCAGAGACCGTTAGTATTAGAAAGCTGTAATTTGACATGAATATACATATCAGTCACACCGACAGTGGTACAATAAAAAAAAGAAAAAAATTTTTAGGGTACCTCCCAATGACGTAGTGAGGGTGATTTTTTTTCTCGACTAACCCTATATATAAGATAATAGCCATTTGAAATTCTAGGTGACGTCACGGCACAGAACGTCACACTTCCAAACTTTGACGCGATCCATCTTTGTAGTTTTTTTTGTTTGATTAGATCTAGCATGATCAAAATTTTGCGACTTCTCAAACCGATGCTAGCATCGGTATTGTTTGTTTAAACCTATATAGGCCCATTCGCGCTGTCATTGTTCATCCACCACTACCTCTCATATTTCGTTTTCTAGATTTTTTTTACCGTACAACGGCAAAAACTTCTAGACACTGGCAAAATTGTCCTCCAAAGGACAGAGCCATATTTTTTTAAAGAAACAATACCTATATTGGTAAAAAAAGCTAACGTAAAAAAGCGAAAAATATAAAGGCGAACTTGTCTTTGAAGGGATTTCTGCCAGTCAACCTTTGAGTGGTAGAGAGGAGCAATTGGCTTCAGTTTCCATAAAAAATTTGCTCAGAGCACCATCTCATCCTTTTAAACAAAAAAATCAAAAACCAATACGTTTATTCTGCAACTAGGCCGCAAACGTTGAAGGGCCCTTTTACATGACACTTTTTCAAACTAATAATAATTGCCGAAAATAATAAATTTCCGAAAGGGTAATTGGACGTGAAAAACTCCTCAAAAGCGCTGAATATTTACGTAGTTGGTAATAAACGCAGTCGCCTTATAATCGCAGTGCCTTTACACGTTAATAACTTGAAACAGTACTCTATTGTTAAGACAAGTTGATGTGAAAAATCTCCTTTGTTATTTTAAGTATCGTTTTATTGACTATATTGAATAACTAAGTGACGTCAGTTTAAAACAATATTCAACAAATCTTCAATACTTATTTCTTTATACTATTTAATTGGATTGTTACTTTATCTCTTGTGGAAAACACGTTTTGTTTTTTACTTTGCGAGTGAAAATGGTGTGACCATAACGACTATTATTATTGTAAATAATAGATATCTATTAAACTAAGTCCCAAACTAAGCGCAACTTGTTCTTTGGCTACTAGGCAACAGATAGGCACACCTACCTACTGTGAAATATATAATATAAATTGGTATAACGATGAACTGGCATAAATTTAACTATTTAATTTAAAAGGATAATGCAATAAGCATACTTATTGAAAGAACGAATTTAATGTTTGTCAGAATGATCGTTTGTCATAACTCTTTTTTCTCTGAATCCAATAATTGTTCAGAATGTTATAAAACAAACCTACCTAACCTATAGTTTTCTATAGGATGACCATTTAAAAATTTCAGAAAAATTTTAGGTTTAAGTGGAAAAAAAATTGACAAACGATGATTCGGACAAAAATTACGGTATGACTAGCGAAGAGTATGCGAACTTTGGCGCTCCCATAGCATAAGTATCAAAAAGTATAATTGTACATTAAAAAGTTAATTAAAACTTCATCTAAAAGGGAACTACTATGTGAAAATAATTACCTAAATTATCGGGCTATTACAAAAAAAAAACCTATTCAGCCTGACCCATATAATACTCACTCACTCTGATAATATTACGCAAAATCATTTCGCTACAATTAAAGCTATAAATAACTAATAATATTATGAACATTTCAATTATACGGATTCATTGCCAGTACTTGCAATGTTATGCACAATTATGTTATACCAAATCTGTTATGCGAATTCATATTATGACCATTAATTTCATGTGAAATTAATCCGGCAGTGTGCCCCCAAATTCTGCTTGAGCACGGTTTTTAGGAAACTCATTAACCCAGCGACCAAAATACACGCAAATTCAGGTTGAACTTTCAACGCACAGAAATAAGGTTTAAATTCACGAAACAAGAAGTTTTAGCGTTGCCAGCATACTTTACTAATTATACCCGTTAGTCCTGTTTATTGTTATAAAATATCGAAAATATGCGGTTTCTTAAAATTCGTCCTCTTAAGCCTCACGAACCCAAAACCGGTCAAGTGCTAAACCGGCGCCCGCGCATGGGTCCCGTACAGTACCGAGAAAATCTAGTCAAGTGCGAGTCGGACTCCAACATTTTCAGCCCCCGACGCAAAAATGTCTGTCTGTCCTAAGACCTATACAGTCCTACGTTAAGTTAAGAATTAACCTAGCGATTCAACGAGGAAATGCTGCCAGCATCTTCGGCACAATGCCGCAGGGGCCTTTTTTAGATATAGTTTAGTTTAGGATAGGATAGTTTTTATCACGGAAAAGTGCATAGTCCCTGCGGGATAGCGATAACAAAGTCAAAGCGGGCCGGGCGGAGTCGCGGGCAACAGCTAGTAAATATAAATAAGTAGTATATAGTGTACCTATAGTGTCCTATAGTTATCTAGTAAGGATAAATGTGGTATGAGAAATTAATAGTAATTGGATACACTAATAAATTACCACACAATTACCTCTACCTCCAGCTGTCATCTTATTGTTTGAATTTACCGCAGCAGCCATTTTTAGTTTGGAGGGAAACTTTGACAAGTGCGGTCGCGCGCTAAAACTTGTTTTTTTTTTTTGGTCATGAGAGCGGAGACTTTCAGCCACTAAACAATTAAACTTAATGTTGCCATGATTTTTTCTATTTTCAAATTTTGGTAAAAAAAAGTTTAAAAGGTGTATTTTAGATAGGTAGGTAAACTTTATTTATATAACCTTAAAAGTGTGGTGCGAAAATATTGAACTTTTTTCATAATT